>NC_143025.1:76385000-76525000 GCF_057628025.1 Oncorhynchus mykiss | reverse complement strand
GAGAGGGGAGACTAGCCAAGGGTCTTCCAACTCCCAAAATCTTCCCCGGGGTCCTCTCAAAGACTCCCACCGAGGCTTCTGTTAGAAAACCGATCCTGCTTTTTCTACAGACAGGAGGTAAAAAAGTTACAGTCTGGGCATACAGAGTGTTGACCTCATCATTCTCTCTTTCTCCCTCAGTTTTCCATCCATCCATCCGTGGCCTGGTCCTGGACCACTAGTCCGTTCTGGTTCAGACAGTGTGTGAGATATTACATGCAGATGAATCTGTCTCAGGAGCTCAAAGAATTATAGTGTAAAAGTCAAAATACAGTCCTGCATGCAGAGTTCAAATAACTGAGGGCTCGGGAGGGCCGGGCAGCCCTAGAACAATTGGAAGTACCAATTTGCCATTCAATCTCCTGTCCCTTCTGTGTGGACATTATGCAGTAGTTGGTGTCAACAATTGAGGGCACAAACGGGTAGCACAAGTGTCACTGATTATGTTCCCGTAGG
The DNA here is from genome assembly GCF_057628025.1 of Oncorhynchus mykiss. Classification (NCBI taxonomy): domain Eukaryota; kingdom Metazoa; phylum Chordata; class Actinopteri; order Salmoniformes; family Salmonidae; genus Oncorhynchus; species Oncorhynchus mykiss. The sequence goes on along the minus strand of NC_143025.1, from coordinate 76,524,505 downwards.
CTATATGTTATTATTGGTCTTTGCAGTTATTTTGGTTTGCTGTCTCTTTTCTGACTCCTTAATTGTTTCTTTGTAGTTCCCTCCCCCTTGTGGGTCACCATGGCAACCAGCACACCTAGGAGCTGCCATACCTGAGCCTGATGAGCTAAACGAGCCTGTGCACCATATAAAAGGAGCTCCCGCCGTGACTTCTGCCACGGCTGGGTGCACGGCTGGGTGTGAGGATGCCTCCGTGCCACGGAGCCACAACTGAGCCATGCTGCCACCTGGCAGGGGCTGGAGGATAGAGTCGAGCGAGGAGTTATATGGTGCATAATGCCTGCGGTTGATCAGATAAGCAGAGGTCAATTTCCTGGAGTGTTTGACTGTTTCCGAGAGAATGCTTCCCCTCTTGACCCCTGATCTGTTCTTCCCCTCTTGACCCCTGCTCTGTTCTTCCCCTCTTGACCCCTGCACTGTTCTTCCCCTCTTGACCCCTGCTCTGTTCTTCCCCTCTTGACCCCTGAGATGTTCTTCCCCTCTTGACCCCTGCACTGTTCTTCCCCTCTTGACCCCTGCTCTGTTCTTCCCCTCTTGACCCCTGAGATGTTCTTCCCCTCTTGATCCCTGCTCTGTTCATCCCCTCTTGACCCCTGCTCTGTTCTTCCCCTCTTGACGCCTGCTCTGTTCTTCCCCTCTTGACCCCTGCTCTGTTCTTCCCCTCTTGACCCCTGCTCTGTTCTTCCCCTCTTGACCCCTGCACTGTTCTTCCCCTCTTGACCCCTGCTCTGTTCTTCCCCTCTTGACCCCTGAGATGTTCTTCCCCTCTTGACCCCTGCACTGTTCTTCCCCTCTTGACCCCTGCTCTGTTCTTCCCCTCTTGACCCCTGAGATGTTCTTCCCCTCTTGATCCCTGCTCTGTTCATCCCCTCTTGACCCCTGCTCTGTTCTTCCCCTCTTGACGCCTGCTCTGTTCTTCCCCTCTTGACCCCTGCTCTGTTCTTCCCCTCTTGACCCCTGCTCTGTTCATCCCCTCTTGACCCCTGCTCTGTACTTCCCCTCTTGACCCCTGCTCTGAGATCTTCCCACATTTGCAAATTCTTATTGTGTCAGGAGGTGTCAGAAACAGACGTGGGCGCTCACACAGCCCACTGCTATAGTACATGAAGACTCTACTGACCTTGAATGTAAATGTATAGTACACTATATAATGGAAGCCAGATTTGACAGTTATATTTGAGTTTGCATACCTAACACACTGGCTCTTTTTCAGAATGACCTGCGTGCCAGTACATTCAACTCTTTCTTTGATCCTTGGAGCAGGTGGTTTGAAAACTTATGTTCCATCCCTCTTCCCAATCATTTGTTTTCACTCAGTTCAGTAAAACCATATGTTTATTTTATGGCTGTCAAACCGGCACCTCAGTGGACAACTATTGGGCAGAGGAAAGGGAAAACAATAACATTTATTGATGTTTCATGTCGTGAGAGGCAGGGATGGTTCACTTGCAGACAGGTTCTATGTTTTATCTACATCTGAGAAGAGATTACTTGACGAGCTCTGAATATAATCTTACTTTTGGGAGGGTATCGTCAAGAGTCCATTTTCAATTATATTCTGTGCCATACTATCGTGCCCAGACTTTAGGTGCTGCATGAATGGATCATCCTGCCACAAAGAAATGCTCATACTCGAACAGGAAATACAGTCTTCTCCACATGCCAGTATAATATGGCATCTTGGGAACATTTATAATATCCTGTCTCCGGGCGTCTTCCAAATTCTCCCCGTGTTTTCCTCTCCAAACTGTTTTCTTCCCCTACATCCTGAGATCCATGCCAGGGAGGATCTGCTGACTCTTACCAAAAGACCCGAGAAGGCAGCCAAACCCTGCCTGAAAAACTTCTTTCATCCTCTTGATTAAATCCAAGGGAATTATTTCTTAAAATCCAACAGGCTTGATTGCCAAAATGAATAATGCAGAGAGAGAGAGAGAGAGAGAGGGGGAGGGAGGGATGCCCCAGAGAGGAAGGACAGGAAAGAGAGGAGAGCAGGAGAGAACTCTTTTTCTCTCTCTCCTTCCTTGCAAGAGATTTATTCTCCACCTTGAGTGTTTAGGGCAGCTGGCTCTCACAGTCTGATGTCAGAATCAAACGTTCATCCATGTTACTCAAAGTCAAATTTCGAAGTTGTTGCAAACATCAAATTTCAAAGTGTTTAAGGTTCAATTCAGTCATTGAATTGAATTGTTCGGGTTAAGTTTAGGCATTAACTCTGAATGGTTAAGGTAAGGGTTAAGGTTTGGGATAGTTTTAAAACAAAAATATCCAACAACTTTCTATCGGTGGATTTGAACTTGGAATCAGAGGCAGATGCTTACGGGGGAGGCAGATGCTTACGGGGGAGGCAGATGCTTACGGCTATCGGCCACGATTTGTATTTCATATTTCTTCCTTTCTTTTTTAAGGCTGACAAGGGAGAGAGGAGCCATTTGGACACATCCTTCAGAATATTTCAATGGAGTCATTGATTTCAGTGTGGATTTGTCAAGCTTGGACAGAACCCATGTAAACCCAAACAACCTCTGGGCTGCAACAATTCATCATATTCACTGCTGAAATGATGTCCACCATCGGCCCAATTTTATTTCAATGGAGTATTTGTAACTGCCTGTTACATAACTGAGAATAAATGGTTTACAGGCTCTCTCTCTCTCTATCACACACACTAACTGAAGCTAGTTTTCCAGGTATGAATATTGTCCATGGGGAATCCAACCAATAACAGACAACTAAAGTTGATGAAGTCCACCCATCCCTCCATGGTTCTTCTCCTGTGCTTAAGAGTTCTTGAAGGCCATGATAAATAAAGCAACCCTCTTGGGCTAAGCAGCAAGAAGAGGCAGGTAGCCAGTCACCTAAGCCCAGCAGCAATCAAGCAAGAGCCCAACACCCTCATCCATACAATAACCTCTGTTCTCCCAGGTCCTTGGCTCCCCATACAGAGACAGGGAGCTCCATCTCTGGGCACTCAGAACCAGGCGCGAGGCCCAAACGGGTGCCCTGTCTTCAGCTCCAAATGACCACCGCCCCTCTTTCATGCCAGGAACAGTGGAGCAACGGAGCTGGAAAGTCTTACCCTCCTCTTGTTGACGTTCCAGTTGAAACAGTTTTCCACTCAAACAGAGCTGATGGCAGCTTGTAGAGGAGATAGTGAATGGTACTCCATCTTTGGGACAAGTAAGGGCAGCTTTGTGTCCCTTTAGCTTAGCTCAGCTCAGCAATGTGCTGTCAAAGACACAAGGCCATGGAAATTATTGAGGAGTTTTTGGTAAACCACACCGAATAAAAATATAAATGCATTACGTAAAGTGTTGGTCCCATGTTTCATAAACTAAAATTAAAGATGCCAGAAATGTCCCATATGCAGAAAAAGCTAATTTCTCTCAAATTTTGTGCACAACTTTGTTTACATCCCTGTTAGTGAGAATTTCTCCTTTGCCAAGATAATCTGTCCATATGACAGATGTGGCATATCAAGAAGCTGATTAAACAGCATGATCATTACACAGGTGCACCTTGTGCTGAAGACAATAAATGGCCACTCTAAAATGTCCAGTTTTGTCACATAGATGTCTCAAGTTTTGGGGGAGTGTGCAATTGGCATGCTGACTGCAGGAATGTCCACCAGAGCTGTTGCCAGAGAATTGAATGTTAATTTCTCTACAATAAGCCGGCTCCAACGTTGTTTTAGAGAATTTGGCAGTACGTCCAACCGGCCTCACAACCTCAGACCAAGTGTAAACACGCCAGCTCAGGACCTCCACATCCGGCTTCTTCACCTGCTGGATCATCTGAGACCAGACACATGGACAGCTGATGAAACTGTGGGTTTGCACATCTGCACAAACTGTCAGAAACCATCTCAGGGAAGCTCATATGCATGCTCGTCATCCTCACCAGGGACATGACCTGACTGCAGTTTGGCATTGTAACCGACTAGTGGACAAATGCTGACCTTCAATTGCCACTGGCACGCTGGAGAAGTGTGTTGGTCACGGATGAATCCTAGTTTCAACTGTACCGGGCAGATGGCAGACAGCATCTGTATGGCGAGCAGTTTGCTGATGTCAACGTTGTGAACAGAGTCCCCCATGGTAGCGGTGGGGTTGTGGTATGGGCAGGCATAAGCTACAGACAACAAACACAATTTTATTGATGGCAATTGAATACACAGAGATAACGAGACGAGATCCTGAGGCCCATTGTCGTGCCATTCATCCGCTGCCATCACCTCATGTTTCAGCATGATAATGCACAGCCCCATGTCGCAAGGATCTATACACAATTCTTGGAAGCTGAACATTTCCCAGTTCTTCCATGGCCTGCATACTCAGCAGACATGTCACCAGTTGAGCATGTTTGTGTGTATGTGTGTGTGTGTACGTGTGTGTGTGTGCCTGCATGTCCGATATAGAGACAACCCTCTAGTAGTATGACGCACATGGGGGAGTACAATGTATATATTTGTTAATGAAGTTACTCTCCTGTATCTCCACTCTAAGTATTTAGAAATGTTTTCTAAGAGAGAAAGACAATATAAGGAAACAGAGCAATCCATTTTGTTGGCGTAAGGTGCAACTGTCAGAAAGCATTGACAAATAGTGCCACCTGTTGGTGAATGCAGATGATGATTCTCAGAGGAGAAGAGGCATCTTTCACAGTTAGTTAGTCAAGAATGACAAGGTCAGACAAACTGTCCTTTCAAAACAATCCGTCCCTATGTGACACACAATACATGGCGAAAAGAACGTGGACACTTGCTCGTCGAACATCTCATTCCAAAACCATGGGCATTAATATGGAGTTGGTCCCCCTTTTACTGCTATAACAGCCTCAACTTTTCTGGGAAGGCTTTCCACTAGATGTTGGAAAATTACTGTGGGAACTTGCCCCCATTCAGCCAAAAGAGAATTAGTGAGGTCGGGCACTGATGTTGGGCAATGAGGCCTGGCTTGCAGTCGTCGTTCCAATTCATCCCAAAGGTGTTCAATGGGTTGAGGTCAGTGCTCCTTGCAGGCCAGTGCTGTTCTTCCACACCAATCTCAACAAATAATTTCTGTATGGACTTCGCTTTGTGCACAGGGGCATTGTCATGCTGAAACAGGAAAGGGCCTTCCACAAACTGTTGCCACAAAGTTGGAAGCACAGAATTGTCTAAAATGTCATTGTATGCTGTAGCGTTTAAGTTTTCCCTTCACTGGAACTAAGGGGCCTAGCCCGAACCATGAAAAACAGCCCAGACCATTATTCCTCCTCCACCAAACTTTACAATTGGCACTATGCATTCGGGCAGATAGTGTTCTCCTGGCATCTGCCAAACCCAGATTGGTCCGTCGGACTGCCAGATGGTAAAGCGTGATTCATTACTCCAGAGAACGGGTTTCCAATGGCGGTGAGCTTTACAAACAGTTATTGTGCTGACATTGCTTCCAGAGGCAGTTTGGAACTCGGTAGTGAGTTTTGCAACTGAAGACATGATTTCTACACGCTATGAGCTTCCCTCGGTGGTCACATTCTGTGAGCTTGTGTGACCTACCACTTTGCGGCTGAGCCGTTGTTGCTCCTAGACGTTTCCACTTGACAATAAAGCACTTACAGTTGACCGGGGAAGTTCTAGCAGGGCAGAAATTTTACAAACGGACTAATCCATTGTGGAGGTCATAGTGATGGCACAGTCCATCACTCTGAGACGTGATGCTGAAATTGTATATGGTTATATTATGTAAACATTATGGTGCAACACTAATAAATCGAACATTATTTTATAACAAATGCGCTTCTCCCGCGTTGGATACGGTCGCGGTTCTGAAACAATCTTCAGTGTGCCGTAGAATTGACGCCTTTCCCTATGTTGCTATGTGCATAATAGCAAAGTTAACCAGCATATTGGGATTGAGAACAATGCAGTGTAGGCAGCAGCAGCAGAGATGAGGAAACAACCCTTGCCTTGAACCTAATTGTCTAAGAAAATTGAGGAGAGGAAACCCCAACTTAATTAGATCTATAATCAATAGCCTCACTGTTAAATGTGCCTGGCTTTATAAATCATCCATATATATCTGCAGAAATAAGACAGATCCTGCTTCTGTTGCTTGTTTGAGTGTTTGTTTAATAACCTACTGATTCCGTGAGCACCAAGCCTCATGCAATGGCAAAATGTCCAATTAAGTAATTTCACAGCTTCGGCTGTTTTTAATCTGTGCTCTGCTGTAATAAAAGCTTTTGTTTTTTAAAATCTGGTATTATTTATCATTTATTTAGTGTTGTTTACACTGTTCCAAACAGGCTGAAAGATGATATTGTAATCTAACAGCACCCGTTTGTCACACAAAAGATGCACGCAGCTCTTGCTCTTTACCTTCTTCTTCTTGGTTTCCTTCTTATTGTTATTATTCCAATTATTATTATGATCATCATCATAATATTAAGTAGTGTCGTTATCATTAGTAGACTTTGTATCGTAGGTTTGTATAACCACCATCGAGCTTTAGGCCTAAGAGCCCATCCTGTTTAGTCTTAACACCGTAACTTAGGCCTATATTTCAATATATTGGCTACTGTATCAATCAATCACTCATGCCTTCATGCCATCACATGAAGGCATGAGACATTCATACTTTGAAATGCAATCAAGCATTCTTGTTTTAAAATTAAATAACAAAGGAAGCTTTGAATAGTTAGCCTAAACAATAACTAAACCGCAATTCATGAATACATGCAACTGTTTTAAGTCTGCTGTAACTGAGGATTTATATATCTTATATAAAGGCTTTATACATACCAGTAAACATTTGCTCGTTTCGAGTTTATTTTTCACGTCCTCTGCATCCATTTTGTAGACAACTGTTACTGTGTTGGGAGTTTGTTATAACCAATGTATTGATGTGATTAGGATGGGCTTTAAATCAAGCCCTATTGGTCATATGCATGCGATGCTTACATGTTTCATGTCAAGAGAGCAAGGGTTGAGAGAATAGGGAATGTTTTTCCTAAACAAATGAGTGATTTCGGTAACAGAACAAGTAAGAAACTAAACGGCTGACATGATGTTGCAGCATCAGCACAGGGCAATAAACACTTCCTGTGCTGTGGTGCCTTTTCGCTGCAGTAGGGAGGAGAGCAAGACAACATGCGCCAGTCACACAGTGTGTCTTAATTATTTAATCAAACAGTGTGCTTAATTAAAGCATCAGTCAAGCTCAGTGCATATGTAGTTGGTTTATTCAAACACGTAGGGTGTGTCTGTCTATATATGGAAAAATAAGTTTCAACATTTAGACCAATCGATTGGTCGAAAGAACAGGACGATTCTCGGGGACAGCACTGGGTGGCACCCTATGACGGTGCCACGTTGAAAGTCACTGAGCTCTTCAGTACGGGCCATTCTACTGCCAATGTTGTCTATGGAGATTGCATGGTTGTGTGCTCGATTTTAGAAACCTGTCAGCAGCAGGTATGGCTAAAATAGTCAAATCTATTCATTGGAAGGGGTGTCCACATATTTTGGACCTTTGGTGTATTTTGGGTTACCTGTTGAAAGTATAGCACTTTACTTGTGTACTTATCTGACTGCTGCTATGGTAATTGAGACCAGACATCAAATAGGATGAAATTATGGATTCTATAGTTTATGATTAATAAAAAGTTCATTGTATCCATATGGCTTGGATAGGATTTCCTTCAGTAGAATATGAAAATGGTTTCCGAACTAGCTTTCTTGCCAGTGAATATCAATCATTATGGACTTTTCAAAAGCCAAGAGGCGTTTCCCCAGACCTGGTGTGTGTGGATGTCTGAGTTTAAATTAAAACAATAAGCAACTCCACTTCCCTGACCATCAGATATACTCTATAGCTCTCAATATTCTTTGATCAATTGTTTTCATTTGTGGCTTTTGGTCACACCTTTCAACATCAGGACAGTGGCTATCAATCTTGTGGAATATTTGTACAGTGTGACATTGTGTATGCTGATTAATTATGGTGGTATTAAAGTTCAAATAGGGGGTGCTTGAATGTGTCTTGTTTCACTGCACGTATAAGTGGGTAATGGAAATGTATTTTTAGCATATCCTAACTGTCTCTGAGACAGCCTTGGAGAGTGGGGTCACTTCCAGGGATCAGCCATTGACAGCAACCCTGGAGCAATTAGGGTTAAGTGCCTTGCTCAAGAGCAGATCGACAGATTTTTCACCTTGTCGGCTCGTGGATTCGAACTAACATTTCGGTTACTGGCCCAACACTAACCGCTAGGCTACCTGCAACCTAGACACTACATGTAAGTGAGTTACACTGACCTTTAAACAAAAACAACAAGCAGATACAACTCAAATTAAATATTTTATCATATTACATCAAACACATTTGCCTAATATTGGTGCAGCACAGTCAGACAAAAAGCTTTGCAGACTAAAAATGCTCTCTGGACATCTGACACCTACATGGTCTTCATTTGGGTTATGAATATATTTTGTAAGCCATTAAGGGAGTTAAGGTCTGAGGGGATAAGGTTTGGGGCAGAGAGGAAGTGCTAGTGTGTGTGTTCTGAGGGGGAATAGTCACATTTTTGGCAGACTGGATGCGCTCGCTCACGTTCTCCAAGTTGATGGCGTTCCAGATGGCTTTGACGTAGTCGGGTCGGACGTTCTTGTACTGGCGATAGTAGACATGTTCCCATACATCAATACCCAGCAGAGGGACCAAACCTGGGGAGAAACACATTAATGTAAGTAAAATAATGATGCAGCTTCAAAGTATTTGAACAGGCCAGACATCCATATGGTTATTACACTGAACAGAAAAAATGTACACAACAATTTCTACAATTCATAAGGAAATCAGTCAATTGAAATGATTTCATTAGGCCCTAATCTATGGATAACACATAACTGGGAATACAGATAAGGTATCTGTGACCAAAGGGGATAAACAAAATAGGGGCGTGGATCAGAAAACCAGTCAGTATCTGGTGTGACCACCATTTGCCTCATGCAGCGTGACCCATCTGCTTCACATAGAATTGATCAGGCTGTTGATTGTGGCCTGTAGAATGTTACACCCACCATACATCATGTCCGCAATGGTCATGTTAGGTGAAATGTGTATATTTTGGGACGTGAACACTCACCCAAAAGGGAGACAACATGGAGATAAGGAGTAACAAAATATATATTTATTAAATAAGTAACTAAGTATAATATACAATGGTGTGTGTAATCAGTAATCAGTAGTGTGAGTGTTTTGCATGCATGAATGTGATAATGCAGGGTGTTGAAAGGTGCCAAAGCAAACAACCAAAAACCACCAAGAGACACAACAAAATCTGTAAAGGTGTCTGCATGGAGAGAGTCTCTTCCATGAATGTGGAAGAGGTCTATTTATCCTGGGACACACCGGGCCCAGGTGTTTCCCATGTAGCTGACGACCCTCCCAACTGCGCCCACCGGCATCCTAATAAGGAAACAAGAACAAAGAGAGAATACGGCAGACAGAGTGGGAGGGTCGTCACAGTTTGACTTGACAAAGATCCATTTCAGATCGTAACGTTGTCAGTAAAGTGGTGAACTGGGAGCTTTAACAGTGTGCGGGCCTTCTTGTTCTATACTAGTATTCTTATTAGCTCAGCATCTATGTTTTTAAGGATGTGCTTATGACCACAACTTTTCTGTGGAATGTTGTCCCACTCTTCAATGGCTGTGCAAAGTTGCTGGATATGGACGGGATCTGGAACACGCTGTCGTACACATCAATCCAGAGCATCCCAAACATGCTAATTGTGTGACATTTCTGGTGAGAATGCAAGCCATGAAAGAACTGGGACATTTTCAGCTTCCAAGAATTGTGTACAGATCCTTGCAACATGGGGCCTTGATTATCATGCTGAAACGCGAGGTGATGGCGGCAGATGTATGGCACGACAATGGGCCTCGGGATCTTGTCGCGGTATCTCTGTGCATTCAAATTGCCATTGATAAAATGCAATTGTGTTCATTGTCTGTAGCTTATGCCTGCCCATACCATAACCCCACCGCCACCATGGGGGACTCTGTTCACAACATTGATGTCAGCAAACCGCTCACCCACACACGCTGCCTGCCATCTGCCTGATACAGTTGAAACCGGGATTCATACAACGTTTGAAATACAAAATACAATTAGAAACTGGATGGTTCAATCCCTGAATGCTGATTGGCTGGCAGCCGTGGTAAATCAGACCGTATACCACGAGCATGACAAAACATGTATTTTTACTGCTCTAATTGCGTTGGAAAACAGTTTATAATAGCAATAAGGCATCTCAGGGGTTTGTGATATATGGCCAATATACCACAGCTAAGGGCTGTGTTCAGGCATCTGCGTTGCGCGCAAGAACAGCCCTTAGCCGTGGTATAACACCCCCTGATCGTTTAAATATTTCATTGTTTTTTTAAAAACCTTTATTTAACTAGGCCTACCAGGGAACAGTGGGTTAACTGCCTTGTTCAGGAGCAGAACAACAGATTTTTACCTTGTTAGCTCAGATTTGATCCAGCAACCTTTTGGTTACTGGCCCAACACTCTAACCAAGCTAAATGCCGCCCCGCAAAGATTATAGTTCCACCCATTTCCTTTCCAGATGGGTGAGGACGAGATGGTACACAGCAGGGGTTTCAAACTCATTCCATGGAGGGCCTAGTGTCTACTAGTTTTTGCTTTCAATTAAAACCAGCAGACACTCAGCCCTTTGTGGAATGAGTTTGACCAAAGAGAGGCCCAATTCGGGGGAAATCTGTCTCCCTCCAGCAGATGGCGTTGTTTCATTGTTTTGCCCACCAAGCAAGCACTTTTTGTTTGGCTTGGCCTTTTTTTCTTTACCCAAGTTGCATTTTTCACGTTTACTTACCAAACTAGTCCATAATAGAACTTTACATGTGAACTCGTGGCAATAACTGGTTGACATATATATATATATATATATATTTTGAAATACTGTGTAATGTACTTTTATTCTAGCTTTCAAATGATACTTAAACACATCTAACATTCCAGCTACCTGGCTGATGGCATAGGCACATAAAGCATAAAGTAGTGAATCATGCGAAGTTCCCCCGTTTTCTGAAGATGTTGAAACGCTATCTGGTTAGTTCAAAACATGAAACATGTTTGCATGGATAGTAATTGAAATGGATGTGATTCTGAGGTGACAGTGAGCTAGCCTAGCATCTCTGCTAGTATGTTAACATACTCTATGTTAACATAGGGGCTAGAAGGGCGTCGTTCTTCAGCACTGTATGGTTGTGAGCAGAGAGCTTTGATGCGCTGCTGCGACGCCATATCCATACCAAAGATTTGTATAACTAAACCAAGATAGACCACTGGCTGTCGTTTCCAATGGGAACTAACAGAGTGAACCTCACCTATGTGAAGAGCGCGTGTGCAATAACTCAATTCGCCTTTGCACTTCTTCTAAAGAACGCGATTTAAAGGGTAAATCTACAAAGCTTAGTCCACTCTGTTCATAACATATTGTTCTTGCTATTGAGATCAAATGTTTTATCGGTTAGAAAATGTGAAGAACGTCGGCCAAAATCCATATCGTTCCATCTTCTCCCACTGTCGGCCAGTGGGCTTCCTCTCATTACCATATTCGGTGAAATATCTGTCTCATTGTCCTGTGGCGAATTCGAATAGCAAGAACTTTAATGCGCCAATAATTCTACATCGCAAGCCTTGCCCAAGGCAGCTTCACAAGGGAGATCCATAATTTTTCTGCCACCCCAGTTTAAACCGGGCAGATTCTTCTTCTTTAGCATTTTTGATGGCAGATCGCATCCAACTTAAGTGCATGCACCGCCACCTACTGTACTGGTGTGTGAGGCCATTCACGGCCTACCTACATAAAATTATTGATATGGTAATACAACATTTGGAAAAATAAAAATTGCTCTGCCAACAATTAGCCCTCTCTCTATGCACATATTCTTCCCATCACTCTCTCTTGGTCTCTGCCTACTCAGGAATCCTCTCAGTATTCCTTACCCTGTACCCATCTTCCTCTACCCCTCTCTTCACTGCTTCAGCATACAACCCTTTCTGTACTACTCTAACCCTGGCAACCTCAACTTGCCTTTCTCTCACCAGACACCTCCGATCTCCAGCCCTATGGGCACCCCCACAACTAAACACACACAATTTTCTCCACCAATACTACATTTTCCTTCGTCTCATGCCCTTCTGCACACTTCTCACATCTAGGAATCTCCCTCCTACACACTGCTACAACATGTCCATAAACTTGACACCTAAAATATCATTGTATTTACGGAACAAAAGCTCTCATGGGATAACTTACATTTCCTAACTTGACCTTGTCGGGCAGCGATTCTACATCAAAACTCAGCAGGATGGACAATACCTTCTCTGTTTCCCCACGCTCTCCACCGGATCTCCATCACACCAAACGGTTGACATCACAGACACCGGGAATTTTCCATTTTAACTGATCCTCATCAACAGTTAATGCCACCCCGTGATCACTCCTTTCCACAGCACCTTGCTCCGGAGAGCAATCCATGCCACATTTCTTGTCCCTAATCGTGTGATCCTGAGCGCCCACTCCCTCTGGACTGAAGAAACACAATAAATCATCACCAATCCACTCAGAGTTACTCTCACCAACTCAACATTCCCCAACCTCTTCTCCACCCAACCTGACACAAAATGCAAGGATCCTTTATCTCCATAAACCTCACTCTCACTGGGTCAGAATCATCCTTTTCATCCTCGGGACGAGGCATAAACCTGGCTGTCCTCACCGCAGGCAATACATCCATACTCTCGTCAGGTTCCATCTCTGAGCTATTACAGCACGTACCCCTCTTTTTGCACTTGATGCCAACCAACCTCGCCACACCGCTTCCCTCTACAGTACAACCAGCTCCTTTTCGGCGGTCATAACTGCACCTGCCACCACAATTAGTTAATTTGGGGTAATTTGGGGTGGCAGGTAGCCTAGTGGTTAGAGCGTTGGGCCAGTAACCGAAAGGTTGCTGGATTGAATCCCCAAGCTGTCGTTCTGCCCCTGAACAATGCACTGTTCCCCAGAAGACCGTCATTGTAAATAAGAATTTATTCTTAACTGACTTCCACCTGGGGCGGCAGGTAGCCTAGTGGTTAGAGCGTTTGGCCAGTAACTGAAAGGTTGCTAGATTGAATCCCCAAGCTGACAAGGTAAAAATCTGTCGTTCTGCCCCTGAACAAGGCAGTTAACCCACTGTTCCTAGGCTGTCATTGTAAATAAGAATTTGTTCTTAACTGACTTGCATAGTTAAATAAATAAAATTTTCCTTCAAAACATATTCACATTTTCTCCTCCTTTCTCCTTCACCAGAGCTTCCAGAAGGTTTCTGCAATCCCCCGTTCCATTTTTATTCATAATTATGTACCATTTTCTTCCTTTTTTCCTTGTCCGCCATCTTCTTTCATGACCCACACCTCCGTCTCTATTGTTTCCCTTCTTACCAATTTTGCTGGTATAATTAGGTTTTTTGAAATTTGATATGCCTACTTGTTTCTTTGAAAATACATTTAAAAAATACATGTAAAAAGTTCAATGAAGGCTATGCATTTTTTTGTAAAAATGTATGGACAGTGTTGAATATATGCTACGTCATAAAATGAGATTAGGCTATATTGAAGTGCCCCTTTCCTCAAATATCTTGTTTTGTCATTTTAGTACTGTCCACAAGCTGCTAAACAGAAATGATAGGCATAAATGCAAAATATCTTGCCTATAGAGTAAGATGGTGGCACGGTATTTCTTGATTGTGGGGTAATTTGTCACATGAACATATTCAAACCCCCAGTATTTGGGAAACAGATCAGTGGTGGGCGCCTGGGTGGCCTACCCTCTTGGAGAACTACTGTACCTCTAGGCAGGATTTTCTATGGTCATATTTTAAAGGGATAGCTTACCCAAATGAATTACATATTTACATGTTGGTTTCTTATGGACAAGGAAAGACTGCAATCCATTCTATGGTTAGCCACTGCCACCAGCAATTAATATTAGCATTTTCTAACTAAAAAACAATGTAATTCAATGTCCCCCAGTTAGCAAAAACGAAATGTCATGCCCAAATAATCTACAATTAACTTCACCAAGTCGTCCAGTATGTATTCAACTTTAAAAGAATCCTGAAAACACTTGACCTGTGATTTTTTAACATGTTTATTCAACCCTGGTCATGGGCCTAAACCATGTGAAAATATGTAGAATTGCAGGACATTTGCTTTAAAACAGATTGTTCAGGAGGGGGTGAGGGCCCCCTGGTTAAGGGTGGAGCCATTTACGATATGAAATCACACTCCAAGCTACTCCATTTTCAAAAGTTGGCAGCCCTTAACTCAGAAATTAGCAAATTCGGATTGTAAATTGCATATAGGTAGGTGGGCGTTCAATACATTTGTGTTTCGAATATTAAAGCAAACGCGTAAGTGTTCATTCGCAGCAGGGTTTTGTGCGAAAGGAAAAAGCAATGTTCATTTGTGGACGGGGATAGGAGTCGTCTTTCTCCGCCATTTTGTGACAACAAGAAACGGAAAATATAGCTAGCAAAGAACCGACCACAGGTAATTAGCTAGCTGAACATTTTGGGGGGAAAACACAATTTAAGCCGATGCATATTGACATTTATTTGAGGTCAAAATTAAAAATAGGCAACACTTCCTTGTAGACTGAATTCAAAAGTGTCTCGTGACGCTGGTCAATGCGAGGGTGTTAATTGTATATATATATATATATATTTTTTTTTTACATGCTCGTTATTCCGTTAACGTTAAGCTAGCTAGCTACTTTTAGCTAACAGTTGGATAGCCATTGCATATTTATCCTGCTAACTCGATACTTTAAAATGACACAGCTACATATTAACAGTTAATAGAATTATGGTTTTTAGTTAGGTAACCTTGAAGTAGCCAACGGTAACATTAAGAGATCAGCCAGCTAACGTTAACAGTAGTGCAAATCCACAAAACTTAACATCGATACATGACGGTTAACGTTAGAGCTAAAGCAAGCAAATAATGCATCAGACAGGCATATGCAAATTCAGATATTTTTATTATTTCAACTTGCTAACAACTGTACCTAGTTAGTTGGTGTATTATATGGTAGCAGTAGCTAACTTAACTAGCTAGCTAATCGTGTCCACACTGAAAGTGAAACTGCCAACCCACCGTGCGGTAGCGGTGTGCGCCTCAAAGGAACTGCGAAAAGAAAGTTGTCCGAATATTTGCAAGATCTGCTGTAACTAGCAGTTCATTCGACCTCAAGTATCGTTATTGAACCGAACGTCTTGCTTTTGAAGCGTCCACTGAATTAATTGCTACTGCTTTCACTTTCCTTTCAGAGTTCAGAATGACGAATGAGGAACCCCTTCCAAAGAAGGTGAGAGAGAGACTATTAGGAAACCAAGTGTCTCAGTATTGATCATGATATGCAGCTAAATACTTCTACTTGCTGACTAGAGTATTCCCATCTTCCTCATCCAGGTTCGCCTCAGTGAATCTGACATGAAGACCCTGACCCGAGAGGAACTGTGTGTGAGGTAAATGGATAACACTACTGTAGATGGAGGATGGGACAATTCTGTTTGGATGTGAGGACAAGTGTGTTCAATGTTAAGCAGCACAATGGAACAAGTTAAAATTCACCTAAGGCTGAAAATGGCAAAAGAACGTTGGCTAAACTGGAACACTAGCGCGAGCCCATAGCAAATTAATGGAATCGAACGTCCGCAGAGCCTGTTTTGGCTGGAGTGATGCATATAATTCAATTTTGCCGAAGTGGCACAACTACAATCTGTTCTTTGGACGAAACTGAAAAATAACTTGTGTAAAAAGTAACATCTGCACCTCGATGGTGCCAAGTGTGCTTTTGTCTGCATAACGAGTAAGTAGGGGAAAAAATGTCAACTTCTAACTATTTCTGGTCTAGCATTTGATGACAACAGAATACACTGCCCAGCCTTACATAATTAGAAAGAGGAGATACTCATGATTAAAATGGTATCCAATTATATAAAATCTAAATATACACATTGTGAGATATTTTGCAAAATAGACAGACATACCTATATTTCCCTCTAGGAAACAATGGGACTACCTCAGTTCCATGAGTAATTTTTTTGTTGCTTACCTTTTAACTACAAACACTGTGGGCGGCTCTCCATTGCCAACAATGGCAAAGCAGGCATTGCGACGTAGAACGATTCTTCCTTTAGCCGCCTTTCCTTCCAGTTCTCTGCTGCCAATGACTGGAACGAACTGCAAAAATCACTGAAGCTAGAGACTCCTCTCCCTCACTAGATTTAAGCATCAGCTGTCAGAGCAGCTCACAGATCACTGCACCTGTACATAGCCCATCCAACTACCTCATCCCCATACTGTATTTATTTATTAATTTATCTTGCTCCTTTGCACCCCAGTATCTGTACTTGCACATTCATCTTCTGCACATCTACCATTCCAGTGTTTAATTGCTATATTGTAATTACTTCGCCACCATGGCCTTTTTATTGCCTTTACCTCCCTTATCCTACCGCATTTGCACATACTGTATATAGACTTTTTCTACAGTATTATTGACTGTTTGTTTATTCCATGTGTAACTCTGTGTTGTATGTGTCGCACTGCTTTGCTTTATCTTGGCCAGGGCGCAGTTGCAAATTAGAATTTGTTCTCAACTAGCCTATCTGGTTAAATAAAGGTGAAATAAAAATAAAACATAAGCTGGGAATAGAACGTTCTGAAAGGGAGTTAGTGCCACGGTGCTCAATAGCACTAATAGGAGCTGGCAGGGTGAAAAATGTCCTAAAATAAGGCCTGTTTTTTTTGTGTGATTACTTCAAAACTACGGCAGGCAGCTGGGGCATATGGTAATATTATGAAAATGGGCTCCACAGAGGATGCAATGAACTAGTTTTTGTCCGATAAAAGCATTGTTAAAAATGTCATGTGTCCGGCCTATCAATGTGTTCATGTTTATTATTTGTCCTTTAGGTGGAAACAACATGAAGCCTATGTCCAGGTCCTGGAGGTGAAATATGCTGATCTGAATTGTAAGCGATCCACAAATGTAGGCCTACTCCAACATTTCATCAAGTCATCATTCGATACCAAACTTTGGGGGGTACAAATCCACACCATTGAAGTTTATTTTTGTTATGGTATCAAGGAAACCACTAGGTACAACCCTAAATCCGGAAACATGGGCACCCTCAGATATTATCCTGACCAACTTGCCCTCCAAATACACCTCTGCTGTTTTCAATGAGGATCTCAGCGATCATTGCCTGCATTCGCTGTGGGTCCGCGGTCAAACGACCAGGCCTCATCACTGTCAAACGCTCCCTAAAACACATCTGTGAGTAGGCCTTTCTACCGGCCTGGCCCAAGTATCCTGGAAGGATTTTGACCTCATCCCGTCGGAAAATCAAATCAAATTTATATAGCCCTTCGTACATCAGCTGATATCTCAAAGTGCTGTACAGAAACCCAGCCTAAAACCCCAAACAGCAAGAAATGCAGGTGTAGAAGCACGGTGGCTAGGAAAAACTCCCTAGAAAGCCCAAAACCTAGAAAGAAACCTAGAGAGGAACCAGGCTATGTGGGGTGGCCCCCGACACAAACTACTGCAGCATAAATACAGGAGGCTGAGAGGAGAGGATGCCTGGTTGTTCTTTAAAAGTGCTTTCCTCACCATCTTAAATAAGCATGCCCCTTTCAAAAAATGTAGGACTAAGAACAGATATAGCCCTTGGTTCACTCCAGTCCTGACTGCCCTTGATCAGCACAAAAACATCCTGTGGCGGACAGCAATAGCATCGAATAGTCCCCCGGATATGCAACTGTTTAGGGAAGTCAGGAACCAATAGACACAGTCAGTCAGGAATGGAAAGGCTAGCTTTTTCAAACATAAATTTGCATCCTATAGCTCTAACTCCAAAAAAAGTTTTGGGACACTGTAAAGTCCATGGAGAACAAGAGCACCTCCTCCCAGCTGCCCACTGCACTGAGGCTAGGCGACACAATCACCACCGATAAATCCATGATAATCGAAAATTTCAATAAGCATTTCTCTACGGCTGGCCATGCTTTCCCCCTGGCTACCCCAACCCCGGCCAACAGCTCTGCACCCCTCGCAGCTACTTGCCCGAGCCTCCCCAGCGTCTCCTTCACCCAAATCCAGATAGCTGATGTTCTGAAAGAGCTGCAAAACCTGGACCTGTACAAATCAGCTGGGCTAGACAATCTGGAGCCTCTCTTTCTAAAATAATCCGCTGCCATTGTTTCATCCCCTATTACCAGTCTGTTCAACCTCTCAGTTCGTCCGAGATCCCTAAAGATTGGAAAGCTGCCGTGTTCATACCCCTCTTCAAAGGGGGTGACACTCTAGACCCAAACTGTTACAGATCTTCATCCATCCTGCCCCGCCTTTCTAAAGTCTTTGAAAGCCAAGTTAATAAACAGGTCACTGACCATTTCGAATCCCACTGTAGCTTCTCCGCTGTGCAATCCGGTTTCCGAGCTGGTCACAGGTGCACCTCAGCCATGCTTAAGGTACTAAACGATATCATAACCGCCATCGATAAAAGACAGTACTGTGCAGCCATCTTCATCGACCTGGCCAAGGCTTTCGACTCTGTCAATCACTGTATTGGCACACTCAATAGCCTTGGTTTCTCAAATGACTGCCTCGCCTGGTTCATCAACTATTTCGCAGATAGAGTTCAGTGTGTCAAATCGGAGGGCCTGTTGTCCGGACCTCTAGCAGTCTCTATGGGAGTACCACAGGGTTCAATTCTCGGGCCGACTCTTTTCTCTGTATATATCAACAATGTCGCTCTTGCTACGGGTGATTCCTTGATCCACCTCTACGCAGACGACACCATTCTGTATACATCTGGCCCTTCTTTTGACACCGTGTTAACTAACCTCCAGACGAGATTCAATGCCATACAACACTCCTTCCGTGGCCTCCAACTGCTCTTAAACGGTAGCAAAACCAAATGCATGCTTTTCCACCGTTCGCTGCCCGCACCCGCCCGACCGACTAGCATCACTACTCTGGACGGTTCTGACCTAGAATACGTGGACAACTACAAATGCCTATGTGTCTGGTTAGACTGTAAACTCTCCTTCCAGACTCATAAAAAATCTCCTATCCAAAATCAAATCTAGAATCGGCTTTCTATTTCGCAACAAAGCGCCTTCACTCACACCGCCAAACTTACCCTAGTAAAACTGACTATCCTACTGATCCTTGACTTCGGCAATGTCATATACAAAATAGCTTCCAATACTCTACTCAGCAAATTGGATGCAGTCTATCACAGTGCCATCCGTTTTGTTACCAAAGTGCCTTATACCACCCACCACTGCGACCTGTATGCTCTAGTCGGCTGGCCCTTGCTACATATTAGTCTCCAGGTCATCTACAAGTCTATGCTAGGTAAAGCTCCGCCTTATCTCAGCTGACTGGTCACGATAACAACACCCACCCGTAGCACGCGCTCCAGCAGGTATATCTCACTGGTCATCCCCAAAGCCATCACCTCAATTGGCCGCCTTTCCTTCCAGTTCTCTGCTGCCAGTGACTGGAACGAATTGCAAAAATCGTTGAAGCTGGAGACTTACATTTCCCTCACTGACTTTAAAGATCAGCAATCTGAGCAGCTAACCGATCACTGCAGCTGTACATAGTCCATCTGTAAATAGCCCACCCAATCTACCTACCTCACCCCCATATTTTTTTATTTATTTTTTACTTTGCTGCTTTTGCACACCAGTATGACTACTTACACACCACCATCTGCTCATCTATCACTCCAGTGTTAATCTGCTAAATTGTAATTACTTAAAGGTAAAATATAAAACTTGGCTCCTTTTCAGTTGACACCTGATGGTGAGGTTAACTGTTATATATGTCCTTTCACTGTTTCAGCGAATGATGTGACAGGGCTGAAGGAGTCTGAGGAGAAGCTGAAGCAGCAGCAGCAGGAGGCGTCACGCAGGGAGAACATCCTGGTCATGCGGCTCGCCACTAAGGAGCAGGAAATGCAAGAGTGTACAGTACGTACCCCACTGCAATACGTCCTGCTGTTTTCCTAAATGAGCAGACTGCAGGATATGTAGTCCTTCCCCTTGGCCCTCCATTTACACGTTCATGCATGCCTCCACCCTGCATTGCATTCTCAAAGTAATCAGATCCCTTTACTTTTTCCACATTTTAATACGTTAAAGCCTTATTCAAAAATTTATTTAAAAAAATCCTCATCAATCTACACACAATATCCCATAATGACAAAGTGAAACAGGTTTTTAGACATTTTTGCAAATGTATTTAAAAATAAAAGACAAATGCCTTGATATGAGACTTGAAATTGAGCTTATGTATATCCTGTTTCCATTGATCATCCTTGAGATGTTTCTACTACTTGATTGGAGTCCACCTGTGGTAAATTCAATTGATTGGACATGATTTGAAAGGCACACACCTGTCTATATAAGCTCCCCCAGTTGACGGTGCATGTCAGAGCAAAAACCAAGCCATGAGGTCGAAGGAATTGTCCATAGAGCTCCGAGACAGCATTGTGTCAAGGTACCGATCTGGGGAAGGGTCCCAAAAAATGTCTGCAGCATTGAAGGTCCCCAAGAGCACAGTGGCCTCCATCATTCTTAAATGGAATAAGTTTGGAACCTCCCAGACTCTTCCTAGAGCTGGCCGCCCAGCCAAACTGAGCAATCTGTGGAGAAGGGTCTTGGTCAGGGAGGTGACCAAGAACCCAATGTTCACTGACAGAGTTTCTCTGGAGATGGGAGAACCTTCCAGAAGGACAACCATCTCTGCAGCACTCCACCAATCGGGCCTTTTATGGTCGTGGCAAGACTGAAGCCACTCCTCAGTAAAGGCACATGACAGCCCACTTGGAGTTCACCAAAAGGCAACTAAAGGACTCTCAGACCATGAGAAACAAGATTCTCTGGTCTGACTTAACTCTTTAGCCTGAATGCCAAGTGTCATGTCTGGAGGATTTGTCACCATCCCTACGGTGGTGCATGGTGGTGGCAGAATCATGCTGTGTGGATGTTTTTCAGCGGCAGGGACTGGGAGACTAGTCAGGATCGAGGGAAAGATGAACGGAGAAAAGTACAGAGGTCCTTGATGAAAACCTGCTCCAGAGCGCTTAGGACCTCAGACTGGGGTGAAGGCTCACCTTCCAAGAGGACAACGACCCTAAGCACACAGCCAAGACAACATAGGAGTGGCTTCAGGACAAGTCTCTGAATGTCCTTGATGGGCCCAGACCTGATCCCGATTTGAACATCTGGAGAGACCTGAAAATAGCTGTGCAGCAACGCTCCCCATCCAACCTGACAGCTTGAGAGGATCTGCAGAGAAGAATGGAAGAAACTCCCCAAATACAGGTGTACTAAGCTTGTAGTGTCATTTCGAAGAAGACTTGAGGTTGTAATCGTTGCCAAAGGTGCTACAACAAAGTACTGAGTAAAGGGTCTGAATAGTTATGTAAATGTGATATTTTGGTGTATTTTTTTATAAATATGCAAACATTTATAACCTCTTTCTTTGTCATTATGGGGTACTGCTAAAAACCGCTCCTCGCTTACAGGTTAAAAAAAACTACCGCTCCAAATTTGCTCCATTCATTCAAATGACCATTTAACCAACACCCATCTATTGTTGTGACTACCTGGACCTACCATCTGGTTTTGAAGGATTAAAACCAAACCATATGATTTGAATGACAAGTATTTTAATTAACATGAAAGGTGACTGTAAGAAGTGCTCAACATTTCAAATAGGCTATATGTCGTAATAAACAGCATATAAACACTAAATAGGTCAGGAGCGAAGGAACAAATGTATTATTTAGGCTAGATTATTAGCCTGTTATATCAAGGTTAAAGCCTGCAAAGAAGAGCAGGCCAGCAGCGGAGTACCCTCTCTGCGCTTGCAGAGCCACTAGAGATGCAAACACCCTTCGGGCAAGGCTGGGTAGGGATGCAGATGTTTATTTTTTTATATATAGATAGGCCTAAATGTTTTTAGCTAAAATGGAAAGCTCCTTGAGAGGTAATATGTCAGGCCTATTGGGCCAAAATCAATGATGGCCTATTGTATAGATAATAGAACAAAAATGAACAGATTTTTTTTGTTTGCTGTTGCTACAATGACACAGCTAGCTACCCACCTTGTTCCTTTCTCTTATCATGTGAACGTAGTACACCATGCTTTCAGCATACGTGACTTTTCAGATTCCACAATGATTCTTTAGTTGTGAACACTATATCGCCACACTCCCTCACTTGGTCCTCCATCCTAGAAAGTCACCTTGATTTTGCACTGGTGTTTCTTTATGAAAATATTTAGCTAACTCCATGACAGTAGCTTAGGCAAGGGGCTATATCAGAACACAAGTGGCCTACAAATGCATGTTGGGACGGGCATGCCTTGAGCTTGTGAAGAGAGCGGCATTTTAAGCGGGCGAAAAGGCCATTGGAAAACTCGCTCTTCGCTCCAGTCAAATTGGTTCACTGCTAGTTTAAGATATACAGTATATGAACAATGTGGCGCCTTGGCAAAGCTCTCTCTCTGACTGACAGAACAGTGGCTCACCCAACAGCTTTACAGCAGCATATGCCATCCATTTTGTCCATCAACTGAGGTCAATCAAACTGACTCGACCAGTTGGGTACATAAAATGTTAAGTTGATCAGATCAAATTTTATTGGTCACATACACATATTTAGCAGATGTTGTTGGTGGTGTAGCGAAATGCTTGTGTTTCTAGCTCCAACAGTGCAGTAGTATCTAACAATGCACACATCTAAGAGTTATGGTGCACAAGATGAGTCCAGTAATCAATCCAAAGCTGTCTTTTAAACTAGTCTAACAAGGTGTCTTGAAGTCAAGCATTTTTCAGTAATGATTTACAAAGGTATACAAGTATTGTGTAAGCATGATATTGTTTTCAGCAATAGTAATGGCCACTGTGATGTTATAGCTCTGTTAGGAGCCACATTCATTGCCTCTTATGCAGGGGTGAAACTAAGGTGGTCCGGTACTGCATTCTGGCAAAATAATTAGTGGGGGTACGCCGTACCGGTAAAATAAATAGTGGGGTGGGGGTATGCCGTACCGGTAAAATAAATAGTGGGGGTACGCCGTACCGGTAAACCGTGAGCTTATCACAATTTAATACAACATGCCCAAAAAAACTATAGACTACTACACCATTATTTGACACTACTGCATGTCCGCCACATGAAACAGTGAATTGACTGGAAACCGGGTGGTATACGCTCCAAATTGTGTTGTGGTTTGAGGAGAATGCTTACATTTTGCCAAGGCGGAGATGAGTGGCTGAGACGCTTGTGGACATTGCGGGCTGATCAGTAGCTGTGACCAAGGCAAGCGGACAACAGTGGATGCATCTATTCAGGTTACAAGTGTAGGCGTAATGACAAGTGCAGAATGTCATTACAATACACGTAGGTGTTTTGCAGTGGTGGAAAAAGTACCCAATTGTCATGACTCAAGTGAAAGTCACCCAGTAAAATACTACTGGAGTAAAAGTATATACAAGTTTTTGATTTAAAATGTACTTAAGTATCAAAAGTAAATATAATCGCTAAAATACACTTAAGTCCTAAAAGTACAAGTATAAATCATTTAAAATTCCTTATATTAAGCAAACCAGACGGCACGATTTTCTTTTTTGAATGTATGATAGCCAGGGGCACACTTCAACACTCAAGACAATTTACAAACAAAGCATTTGTGTTTAGTGAGTCTGCCAAGTCAGTGGCAGTAGGGATGACCAGGGATGTTCTTGTGATAAGTGTGTGAATTAGGCAATTTTCCTGTCCTGCTAAGCATTCAAAATGTAATGAGTATTGTTGGGAGTCAGGGAAAATATAAGGAGTAAAAAGTACCTTATTTTGACTAGAAATGTAATCAAGTAAAGTTGACAAAATTCTAAGTAGTAAAGTACAGATACAACTTTAGTACTTTTAAAGTATTTTTACTACTGGTGTTTTGTGACTGATGTCTCTTTCCATTTTTCAAATTGCGGCTGCACTGCTGGGGTTTGGATGCTAAAATCAGTATGTAAGAAAGGGATGTAACCTACAGGAGCGCCTTAAGTGGTTGTTTGACAATCCGGTGAAAACATAATGACTTGTTATTTATGCCACATTAAAAGGCATAGGCGACATGTCCATAAGGCTAGGGGAAGCTTCCCCTAAAGTAAATTGAATGAAATTGCCAAAATGATATCCTAAAAGCTTACTCCTGTCTATACAGAAATAAATAAAATCATTCAGAATAGGCTACTACATCAGAAAGCAGGATTTCGCCAGAGGATCATTAGGTTGTTGTTTTCTCTTTTTTTTTTGCATAGCCTACAGTTGGAAGGGCCTGCAGTTGGGCAGCGTGTGCTGCAAATACCAAATAGATTGTTGAGTGAAAAGCAGAAAACCAGTCAAGCATCACAATATTTTAAAAATACAATCGTGGAAAAACAGTTTGGAAAGCAAATGGCTGTTGCTGTAAAGATATGACAATGAAAAGACTGTTTTTTTTTTTTAGTTATTAAAATTCTTAGGCTACTGTTCGCTCAATTAAGCTATCTTATTGGTACAAGCGGAGAACATCGGTCATATCCCCGGTGAGTGTGCACGTTCACTGTCTTTATCCATGGGTCAGTGCCACTTGTTTGTTTTTGGACAATTTCCTCCTCCAGGTTAGATGGACGTCATATTGTATTTGTCTCCCATTTTTTGGTAGGCCAATCATATGGATCAGACATTGTTTTTCTTTATCTGTTTGTCAGTGTTGGCAGATTAGGATACCCTGTCATTTTTGTTATTTAAAATAAAATTGTGTGCGCACTTGGGTGTCCCGTACCGGTAAGAAATTACATCTACTTTCACCCCTGCTCTTTTGTAAATTCAGTCAATGTAATTTTATTGGGAACTTGTACAAACCTAAGGATGGATTTTCTAAATGGAGTTTGTGCTTGTGCCTTTTATTGACACCTGTCTCTTTTTCAACCTGCAGACCCAGATCCAGTACCTCAAGCAAGTCCAGCAGCCCAGTGCAGCCCAACTGCGGTCGTCCATGGTAGACCCGGCCATAAACTTATTTTTCCTCAAAATGAAGGGCGAACTGGAACAGACTAAAGACAAACTGGAGCAGGCCCAAAATGAACTGAGTGCCTGGAAATTTACACCAGATAGGTAAAGACGATCAAAATAACTCTTTCCCCCCCTCCCCCCAAAAAAGCCAAGACCTCCTCACACCCCCCACCCCCACTGCAGGCATGCAGGAATCATGGTGGGGGGGCGAAAGGCTGAGAAATGCTGTACTCACCACAAGACTCAAACTTTACCAAAAACTCAAACCCAAACACACAAAAAAAAACTGGCATCCATGTTTTGTGTACTCTTGTACTGTCCCCCAGCTACATATCACATAATCTAAACTGAATGAAAAAGACAGTATGGTCAGGTGACACTTGTTTCAGCTCTATCTCCCCCCTCACCGTCCAGGGGCCCTGAAGGAGTCGGAACTGTTCCTGAAGAGGTGGTCACGTCCGAGACGGATATGCCCTGCCCCCTCAGCCGAAGCCAGACAGTTGCCTTATTAAATGTGGGGTTATGGTGGAGAATGAGGCAGTCTTGAGCAATCTGCCGGAGCAGGGAGAGCACCCCTAGCCTAAATCACCAATTGAACATTTGAAAGACAATGCCCCGCTAGCTAAAGACATTTTAACAGTGGAAAACAGCTCACTCGTACCCGCTAGTGCTCCTGAGACTCTAAGACTCTTGGACAGTTTGTAGAATACAATGAAAATACTGTGGGGAAAGCTCTAGAATAAGATGTAAGACTTTGGAAGGAGGGGCCAATAGAATGTTTAAGATTCTGGGGGAGGAGCCAGATCCTTAGTCCAGAAGTGACTACGGTTGAGGCGTGGGCGAGCGAGGGTCCGATCGCTTATGTCTGATCATGGGCCCGCATACTGGTAGAGTGTATTTACATGTTTTATTTTGTGAGTTTCATATGCTGCGGTTTCATTTACTTTCCTCTTTTGGTTCTCTGATGTGCTCTTGCGCTTGCTGCAGTGTGTCAACAGAGCCATTTGCTCTGTTAGATTTGGTGCTCTTGAAAAAATAACTGGTAGGCTACGATGATTCCGAACTGTTTTTTCTAAAACCTATACACAACTGCAGTTGGTGCTTGAGTGTTATTTTCTCATAGTGATTACAAATGTGTGAAACAAGTAATGTTACAACTTCATGAGAATGTACAGTACCAGTCAAAAGTTTGGACACACCTATTCATTCCAGGGTTTTTCTTTATTTGTACTATTTTCTACATTGTAGAATTATAGTGAAGACATCAAAACTGAAATAACACAAATGGAATCATGTAGTAACCCAAAAAGTGTTAAATAAATCAGAATGTATGTTATATTTTGAGATTCTTCAAAGTAGCCACCCTTTGCCTTGATGACAGCTTTGTACACTACTTTGGCTACTTTGAAGAATCTAAAATATATTTTGTTTTAACACTTTTTTGGTTACTACATGATTCCATATGTGTTTTATGTACAATGTAAAAATAAAATAAAGAAAAACCCTTGAATGAGTAGGTGTGTCCAAACTTTTGACTGGTACTGTATTTATTCAGTGCAATATATTGTTATTTGTCTAATTTGTTGTTCACCTCACTTTTCCCCTCCTAGCCAATTACCTTTTTGAACTTTTTTTGTGTTTGGGGTGGGGGGGTTCAATTCCAGTTAACATTCTAGGGATGATATGAATTGTTTGTCATAGTAATCTATGGGCAGTCTGCAATTAATTGATTTATTTTTCAATTTCAAACAACAGCACAACTAGGTAAACAGCCTATATCCAGCCTTGGATATCTGGCCATCAATATAGGCTAGTTACAACACTCGTACAGTTAAAATTACAAGAGCCCCCCCCCAAAAAAATAAAATAATGCACATGAGTATAAGCTTATGTCCTCAGTTTTCTTTGCAATATCCATTGATGTGCTTTTAATTATTGTTCCGGTAATGTATAATGCCTTGTATTGGATAAAGAGTTCAAAAGTAAAGATTGAGGTTGGGTGGGAACAACTGGTAAAATTGCAAGGATCTGAGGTGTGGTTGCCGAAGAAGCATTGATGAGGTATGATTCAGAGGAAGTAACATTACATTTGCTAATGGCAAGCAAAAATAGTTGATAGCCCTTGAACTATTCAGGTAGCAACCAAAGTAACAAGATTGTGTGTTTTTATAATCCTCAATCGGCTGCTCCTTCAGTTTCTGCTAAAGTCTCGCACCAAATGTGGATGTGGCGTTCGTCTGCTGATCGTTCAGCGCACTGTGTTTTAGGGACCGCCCGCTGTAGATGTCTGACTGACAAACATTTTTCACCTGATTCTACATGTAAAATCGGTGTGCACTCCGTTCGCAAATTGCGTTGAGGTGCTAAGTATTCTCAGCAAGCAAACGCTATTGGTCTGTCTGAGCCCTAAGTACTATAGAGAAAATATGTTTTGTCATGCTTACTACATTTATATCTCCGGTGACCTTGACCAAAGTGCTGACTAACTCGTTGGTTGTGACAGACTGGGATTTTTGATGGTGTCGTTTGCTGTTGAAAGTACAATTGGGCGTGTAGAAACCAAAAGTATGGTTGCTGAAATTGGGTACTTTAACTTGGTGGGTCATTCATCCTGGTGGGCAGTGTAGGCCTGCTTCTAGTAGTAGAATGTGCATAGGGGTACTCAAAAGGTAAAGGTACTGTATACTACTTTATAAGAATGTTGCTGTTTTATCATCTATGGGGACTTTACTGGTATCCTTTGCTGAGCCCAAAACTGTCTCTGGTATGTTCAACTGTACTCTTTTTGGAAATGGAAACTTGCTGTATGGATGGACCACATGCATAGTGTTAGTAGATGGGATGGTGGTGTTCCAGGTCTTCTTATTTGCAGTCGGGCAGGTGTACATCTGATCTACATGTGGATCCTGTAACGCTTAACAACTCTCTAATTTGATCATCTGTGGCTCATGACTGCAAAAATGACAACCTTGAACAACACCTGGTTGGGTCACTGGACTGATTGGGCTGTCCCTGTCCTTGCCTGTGGGCGGTGTTTGGCTGGGCCCTGGTTCATTTTGTGATTTGAGGCCTGTCTACCTTGCAGCCAGACGGGGAAGAAGCTCATGGCCAAGTGCCGGATGCTGATCCAGGAGAACCAGGAGCTGGGGAGGCAGCTGTCCCAAGGACGTATCGCCCAGCTGGAGGCAGAGCTGGCCTTGCAGAAGAAGTACAGTGAGGAGCTGAAGAGCAGCCAGGATGGTGAGAACACAATAGCCCACCTCCATCTACAGTCAAATAGCATCTGCATTTCTACTTTGCCATAAAGGTTAAGCTTGAAATGTAACATTTCAGCACAGCGAAGACCCATGGGTGCTTTGTAGCTCCCCTGGTTATTAAACTGTGCTACATTAACGTGTGGTCTGTAACCTCTGCATTGGAGGAGCTGTATTCTCCTCCACATGTATTCAGCAGACCAGTACATTCAGATGCAGGAACTTTGTTACAGCGTTTCTTAGACATGTTTCTAATATTCAATTAAACCAAATGGATTTTCCCCCTGGCAAAAGTCCATACAGTGCCTTGCGAAAGTATTCGGCCCCTTGAACTTTGCGACCTTTTGCCACATTTCAGGCTTCAAACATAAAGATAAAAAAATGTATTTTTTTGTGAAGAATCAACAACAAGTGGGACACAATCATGAAGTGGAACGACATTTATTGGATATTTCAAACTTTTTTAACAAATCAAAAACAGAAAAATTGGGCGTGCAAAATTATTCAGCCCCCTTAAGTTAATACTTTGTAGCGCCACCTTTTGCTGCGATTACAGCTGTAAGTCGCTTGGGGTATGTCTCTATCAGTTTTGCACATCGAGAGACTGACATTTTTTTCCCCATTCCTCCTTGCAAAACAGCTCGAGCTCAGTGAGGTTGGATGGAGAGCATTTGTGAACAGCAGTTTTCAGTTCTTTCCACAAATTCTCGATTGGATTCAGGTCTGGACTTTGACTTGGCCATTCTAACACCTGGATATGTTTATTTTTGAACCATTCCATTGTAGATTTTGCTTTATGTTTTGGATCATTGTCTTGTTGGAAGAAAAATCTCCGTCCCAGTCTCAGGTCTTTTGCAGAGTCCATCAGGTTTTCTTCCAGAATGGTCCTGTATTTGGCTCCATCCATCTTCCCATCAATTTTAACCATCTTCCCTGTCCCTGCTGAAGAAAAGCAGGCCCAAACCATGATGCTGCCACCACCATGTTTGACAGTGGGGATGGTGTGTTCAGCTGTGTTGCTTTTACGCCAAACATAACGTTTAGCATTGTTGCCAAAAAGTTCAATTTTGGTTTCATCTGACCAGAGCACCTTCTTCCACATGTTTGGTGTGTCTCCCAGGTCGCTTGTGGCAAACTTTAAATGACACTTTTTATGGATATCTTTAAGAAATGGCTTTCTTCTTGCCACTCTTCCATAAAGGCCAGATTTGTGCAATATATGACTGATTGTTGTCCTATGGACAGAGTCTCCCACCTCAGCTGTAGATCTCTACAGTTCATCCAGAGTGATCATGGGCCTCTTGGCTGCATCTCTGATCAGTCTTCTCCTTGTATGAGCTGAAAGTTTAGAGGGACGGCCAGGTCTTGGTAGATTTGCAGTGGTCTGATACTCCTTCCATTTCAATATTATCGCTTGCACAGTGCTCCTTGGGATGTTTAAAGCTTGGGAAATCTTTTTGTATCCAAATCCGGCATTAAACTTCTTCACAACAGTATCTCGGACCTGCCTGGTGTGTTCCTTGTTCTTCATGATGCTCTCTGAGCTTTTAACGGACCTCTGAGACTATCACAGTGCAGGTGCATTTATATGGAGACTTGATTACACACAGGTGGATTGTATTTATCATCATTAGTCATTTAGGTCAACATTGGATCATTCAGAGATCCTCACTGAACTTCTGGAGAGAGTTTGCTGCACTGAAAGTAAAGGGGCTGAATCATTTTGCACGCCCAATTTTTCAGTTTTTGATTTGTTAAAAAAGTTTGAAATATCCAATAAATGTCGTTCCACTTCATGATTGTGTCCCACTTGTTGTTGATTCTTCACAAAAAAATACAGTTTTATATCTTTATGTTTGAAGCCTGAAATGTGGCAAAAGGTTGCAAAGTTCAAGGGGGCCGAATACTTTCGCAAGGCACTGTAACTGTTTGCCAACATTTAACTGGGGCTCTTTGTCTTGATCCTGACTGTGTTCCATCTCCCTGTTTTCTGACCATTGGCTTCGTCTGTTGTCTGTTTATGTCCCTCCCAGAGTTGAACGATTTCATCATCCAGCTGGATGAGGAGGTAGAGGGCATGCAGAGCACCATCCTGGTCCTCCAGCAGCAGCTCAGGGAGACCCGTCTGCAGCTCTCCCAGAACCCAGCTCAGGCTGCCTCTGTTGGGGCAGGGCCCAGCAGGACTTCACCCTCCAGCTCCTCTGCCGAGCCCCCCAGCCAGGCCGAGCAGACCTTCACCCCCTCCGTCCAGCCAGGGAAAGACTGCGAGAGGGTCTCCAACGGACCTAGCAACTGTAGCTCGTCCTCCCAGAGGGGCGCAGCAGCCACCCCCAGCCTGTACCGTGAGGTCAGCAGCACAGAGGAAGACTTTCCTCCGTCTCCCATGGTTTCCAGCCCCGGCGAGGGCGAGACTAAACTCTCCAACCACTCAGAGGCGGCGGGGGGCCTTACTAGTGACGGTGCAGGGGGTTTCGGGAGCCAGCTGAGTGCAGGGTACGAGAGCGTGGACTCCCCTACTGGCAGCGAGACGTCCCTGACGCAGCACTCAAATGACACAGACTCCAACACCGACCCCCATGAGGAAAAGGCTGTTCCAGTCGTCAAGGGCAACAGGACTGCTGGGTTGCGGCATGCTCAGAACGGCCTGGACTCAAACGGGGGCGCAGTTTTGTAATGTACTTTATAATAACACTGTCTTTTTCTTTTTATATGAGACCCAAACAAAAACAATGAACACATAGTCGGTAACAGTACTGTTGTCCAGAATTTGTGTATCCCCCCCCCTCCCCCCCTTTCCTATCGTGATACCTCTGCCACAACCTAAAGAAAATAATTGCATTACTAAACCGGAACATTATGTGAAATATATGTAGATTTGAATTTAGTTTTTTGTATGATTTCAAGATAGATATTATTTTTCTTCCATCTCTTGTTTATTTGAACCCATAACATTCTTCTTTTGAACTCATGACAAACTCAAGTTGTCACACATCTGGTGGTGTGTTCATGTTCAATAAAAGTCAAACCACAGTTCACTTTAGGAGCTTTGCAGTGTTCAAGGATTTCATCTTTTAGATGTTGACCTGTGTTTTGTTTTAAATTCAGTTTGTAAGTTTCCATCTTTGGCAAAATGTTTCAGTTTGACTTGTGTAGTTTCTACGCAATGTACCTTGTTGAATTCATTATTCTGACTTCCATCCTTTTCATGTACTGACCAATATCAATAAAGACTTAAATATGACCATGATTGGATTGTTCTTGTTTTTCAACATATGTACTGTTAAGCTCAATTGAATTGAAAGTGTATGAAACATTTAAGAACAGCTTCCTAATATTGAGTTGCTCCCCCTCAATTTGTCTCGGCATGGACTCTACAAGGTGTTGAAATCTTTCCACAGGGACGCTGGCCAATGTTGACTCCATTGCTTCCCACAGCTGTCAAGTTGGCTGGATGTCCTTTGGGTGGTGGACCATTCTTGATACACACGGGAAACTGTTGAGCGTGAAAAACCCAGCAGGGTTGCAGTTCT
Source organism: Oncorhynchus mykiss (assembly GCF_057628025.1). Lineage (NCBI taxonomy): Eukaryota > Metazoa > Chordata > Actinopteri > Salmoniformes > Salmonidae > Oncorhynchus > Oncorhynchus mykiss. The sequence continues at coordinate 76,492,480 of NC_143025.1, read as the reverse complement.
TGACTCAAACCAGTGCGTCTGGCACTTACCACCATATCTGTTCAAAGGCTCTTAAATATTTTTCTTGCTCATACACCCTCTGAATGGCACACACACAATCCATGTCTTAATTTTTCTTGAGGCTTAAAAATAAGGGGTCATATCTTTAGTCTGGTCAGTCTCATGGAAAGAGTAGGTGTTCATAATGTTTTGTACACTATTTCCTGTATTGTAGGGAAGCAGAGACTTCCTACAATTCTACCCATTTTGTCATGGAGCAAAGAGAAAAATGTTGCAGTTTTATAGCTAATTTCCTGTAATTATAATTAGTTTTTCCATGGTTTATGACGTGAGCATATGCTATCTGGGGAAAGCAATGTCTGTCTACACCATGCTGGCATCAAGGGGTGTGTGGTACGCCATTGATGCCAGCATGGTGTACAGACTGAGCTACTAGTCTGATTCATTTGAATGACAAAAGAGACATTGCTTCACAGCCTGTGTGGCTGCCAAAATCATGTCTGAAGTCCTCCTAGCCATTGGGTGGTGCTTTCGTCAAATATCTGTCCCTGCTACTGCCAGGGATCTTCGTGCTGCTTGCCGAAGGAGGATCTCTTTTGTCATTCAAATGAATCAACATGCTTGAGTCCATTTACAAGTTCAGTGTTTCAGACAGATAGCAAGCCGGCCACTCTAACACGGAAGACACAAGGGACCGAGCAGCACACAGTGAAATCTGAAGGATTACCAGCTAGCTGTCAATATGAACACTGAGTCTGTTGTCATCGTTTCTGCTGCAAGGACCCCCATTGGTAAATAAGTTCTGAATCTGTCTGATTCCACACTAAGGCAATATTTTTCAACATAGCTGGCTACCTGTATCAATAAGAGATGTCTGTATGTATATTTATTTGTTGCATTTCCTTATCACACGAGATTGGTTTTGTAGCGATGCTGACGTTCCTTGAACGATCGTGCACATTTTTCCAGTCCTGGTTTTGACAATGTTCTTATTTGTTCAACAACATGTTTTAATGTTTTTGAACCTATGAATTGAACAGACCATTACTGTCGTTCATTGTCGCGAGCTACTTATGCTGAACCTTGATTGGTTGCCTCACCCTCTGCCCAGATTCTCGAAACAGCGATTGGCTGTTGGTCATAGTACCATGGACCCGCAGCTACAGTATTGGCGATAGGCTGGAGATCAAACCGAATGGGGTTGGGCGTATTTTAGTTGGACGGTGTCTTTGCAACCTTTAATCAATCAATACATTTGTTGATGATAATGTCTGTTATCTTGTTGTCTGATGTAATGCAGTGGGAGAGTGCTGTCACACCATGGAATCAGTACTAATGGCCAAGTGCATTTCTCAAAACCCAGCTACCCGTTATAAAGCAATCAATGCCCTGCTCTTTTTGTGGATACTGAATATAACGTTATTTCTCAACTTTATTATTCTGTTTCACAGGGTCTTTCAATGGTTCTCTGTCAACTGTGCCCCTCCAAGATCTGTGCTCTGTGGTGATCAAGGATGTCCTGAAGAGAGCCAACCTTAAGCCTGAGGCGGTGTCTGAGGTCATCATGGGGCACGTTCTGACAGCAGGTAAAGACCACCTGGAACGGAACCCAGTCTGTTTATTAGCTGTTTATCAGCGCTGACCTGCTAGCTACTTAGTTAATAGTTCCATGTGGCTCAGTTGGTAGAGCATGGTGCTTGCAACACCAGGGTTGTGGGTTCGATTGCCACAGGGGACCAGTATGATAAAGTACAAAAATGTATGCTCTCACTACTGTAAATTGCTCTGGATTAGAGTGTCTCCTAAATGACAAATTTAAGTGCAGTGGTTCTCAACCTTTTTCGGTTACTGTACCATCAATGGATTTTTGCACTGCCCGGAGTTCCCCTATAGTATCCCCTCATGTGCATCTTCAATTACCCCCTGTGGATGGGTCGAGTACCCCCAGGGGTTCTAAACTCAGCAAAAAAAGAAACGTCCCTTTTTCAGGACCCTGTCTTTCAAAGATAATTTGTAAAAATCCAAATAACTCCACAGATCTTCATTGTAAAGTGTTTAAACACTGTTTCCCATGCTTGTTCAATGAACCATAACCAATGAATGAACATGCACCTGGTCGTTAAGACACTAACAGCTTAGACGGGAGGCAATTAATGTCACAGTTATGAAAACGTAGGACACTAAAGAGGCCTTTCTACTGACTCTGGAAAAACACCAAAAGAAAGATTCCCAGGGTCCCTGCTCATCTGCGTGAACGTTCCTTAGGCGTGCTGCAAGGAGGCATGAGGACTGCAGATGTGGCCTGGGCAATAAATTGCAATGTGAGACGCCTAAGACAGGAATGTCAGTGTTCTGCCAATGGCCAACGAAGAGCCCGGATCTCAATCCCATTGAGCACGTCTGGGATCTGTTGGATCGGAGGGTGAGGGCTAGGGCCATTCCCCACAGAAATGTCCGGGAACTTGCAGGTGACTTGGTGGAAGAGTGGGGTAACATCTCACAGCAAGAACTGGCAAATCTGGTGCAGTCCATGAGGAGGAGATGCACTGCAGTACTTAATGCAGCTGGTGGCCACACCAGATACTGACTGTTACTTTTGATTTTGACCCACACTTTGTTCAGGGACACATTATTCAATTTACGTTAGTCTATCTGTGGAACCTGTTCAGTTTATGTCTCAGTTGTTGAATCATGTTATGTTCATACAAATATTTACATGTTAAGTTTGCTGAAAATAAACGCAGTTGACAGTGAGATGACATTTCTTTTTTTGCTGAGTTTCGTACCCCTGGTTGGGAACCACTGAACTAGTGTACTAGCCATTCTAAGCCTCTGATATCTCTCTTGCAATCATTCACATCTCACGCTCCCAATCCTTTCCTCTAATCTCCTCTCCTCCCCAGGTCATGGGCAGAACCCAGCCCGTCAGGCCAGTGTTGCGGCAGGTATCCCCTACCCAGTGCCTGCCTGGAGCTGCCAGATGGTGTGTGGATCTGGGCTGAAGGCAGTGTGTCTGGGCGTTCAGTCCATCCAGACTGGAGAGTCAACCGTGGTGGTGGCTGGAGGCATGGAGAGCATGAGCCGGGTAAGATGGAGGGATATGAGAGATGATGGAGAGAAGGCGAGAGAGGAAGGGGGGTGTAAGTGAGAGAAAGATGGGGTGAAATCAATACCATTCTACCAAATGTCCCCATTAATCGGCAATTACTCTTTCCCCTTTGACCCCCAGGCTCCCCACACAGTGCAGATGCGGGCTGGAGTAAAGATGGGTGACACCACCATGCAGGATTCTATCATCGCTGATGGACTGACTGATGCTTTCCACTGCTACCACATGGGCATCACAGGTCAGGGGACCAGAGTTAGAGTTATTGATATCAATGTGTAATGGGAGATTCCAGGTGAAAAGGAGAGCAGTCGCTGATAATATTAATCACATATCAATCCGGTTGCACCAAAGCAGAGAAAATGTCTAGCTGGCCTTTTGGAGACAGGCCCTTTATATTCTAATCAGACGGCACCAAGTGTTACCTAATCACCAGCCCGAGAGGCTTGTAGGAAGTCAAAACACATTGTCAGCTGCTACAAAATCAGTGTTTCACAGAATCGGTGTCCTCGGGTCCTTGTACCTCCTGTTTGGCGTCAATCACTATCAACAGATATGAGTTTAATTCATGGTCTAGTGACCATAAACCTATGTCACAAACAGAACACTGGAATTCAGGTGTATTGCAGAAAGGAAAATATGCTAAACATCGTGTTAATGACTCTTAACTGAATATGAACTTTATTCATCTTACACAATGTAACTGATATTTTTCAGTTCAATAAGGAGGAACATTGGGGTGTCTTAATCCAGTAGGGAATGTTGTCTTCATTTTCTGGATGTAGCTGAGAATGTGGCTAAGCAGTGGGGTGTGAGTCGCGAGGCTCAGGACCAGTTTGCCGCCCAATCCCAGAACAGGACCGAGGCTGCCCAGAAAGCAGGACATTTCGATCAGGAGATTGTTCCGGTCATGGTGCCGTCCAGAAAAGGCAAGGAATTTGTTGTGCTGGTTTATGAACCCCGAGACCTCAAGTGTGCTCAAATCACTTACGGCTGGGTGCATGACCCAATGGTTCTTATATCGCTAACCACCATTCCTTAGAAGTGAATTAGATGACCAACACCTATTATTTCTCTGCTTAATTAAATGATTATTACGAATGTAGATGTTTCATGAACTATATTGTAACATTCCGCTCTCCTCAGGCCCAGTGGAGGTGAAAGCAGACGAGTTTCCTCGCCATGGCAGTAACATGGAAGCCATGACTAAACTCAGGCCCTGCTTCCTAAAGGACGGCAGCGGCACCGTCACCCCCGGCAACGCGTCAGGTACGCAGGGGGCACTCATCCTTGACCCATTGTGATGTCACTGATCTCTCTCAACTCAATTATCCTTTGGAAGGTTACCAGTTGACCATTCCAATTACATTATGTCTGCTGTTTCTCCTGGCAGTGATCTAGATTCTACATGGTCATAACCTTGACATATTTCAGGTGGGATACACAGAGTTGCATACCGCCAAACAATTTTTTTTGTGTTATATTAATTGCCATGTATTCCCTCAGGTATAAATGATGGAGCTGCAGCAACTGTTCTAATGAGCCAATCAGAAGCGCAGAAGCGAGGCCTCAAGCCAATGGCCAGAATCACCTCCTGGGCTCAAGCCGGCCTTGACCCGGCAATCATGGGAACTGGGCCTATCCCAGCCATCAGGAAAGCGGTGAGAACCAATCAGCAAATGTTCCGATGTGTATAACTCTTGAATGCCTGTAGTATATAATCCTTTTCATTTGAAAGAATGTTCACTGATTCTTTACCAGGTTGCGAAAGCCGGTTGGCAGCTGGATCAAGTGGACCTGTTTGAGATAAATGAAGCGTTCGCTGCCCAGTCCATCGCTGTAGTGAAAGAGCTTGGACTCAACCCAGATAAGGTAACTTGATGAACCATTATTTCAACACTATTGTTTGGGGCAAACAGTTGAATTCCACATCTTTGGTCTCTCTCCCCTATACAGGTGAATGTGACTGGAGGTGCCATCTCCCTGGGACACCCCATAGGCATGTCTGGCTGCCGGGTTCTGGTGACCCTACTGCACGCGCTCCAGAGGACCGGTGGTCAGAGGGGTGTGGCTTCTCTCTGCATTGGGGGAGGGATGGGCATTGCCATGTGTGTAGAAAGGGTGTGACTGAATAGGAGTACAACGATGCTACATTCAGGATCACCATATTGGTCTTAAAGGGAACGTTTAGAATGCTTTATTACACAACTTGTTTCAGCAGAGTGGTGGTTATTAGATTGTCACTTCGCTGAAAATTATGTAATTAGGTGAAGAAAGCAGCAACAGTCTCTATTGTGGACCATCCAATACTGGTCCTTCATTTTCCATAACATATGTATTGGAACGTATAAGGTTTAGAAGCAAAATTCTTTCTGCCTGTGTGAACCTAGTCATTGGGCAACATTTGCTAGTCTTTTTTCCATCAGCAAATAACTCAACTGGCTTACATGACTGGACTTGTTCACACCCAACCTAATGAGAATTCAGCCTTCCTATTTGTCCTTTTTCTCTCATGGAATGACAGCAATGTACCTTAAACCACGTTCTACAGTTCATAGAGCCTTCCTTAAATATACAAGTGCCCAAAGACGGCGTAAACTTGCAGTACCTTAGCGTGCAGTATCCTGTTGTAGGTATGAATGTACTGTTTATTACCTGTCCACTTTCCAATACAGAATAGATGAACTGAACTTGTGCTTTTTCAAGATGATGTAGTTTGATTTGCTATGACAACTACATGTTTGTTTTATAATAATACAGACCAGAATAATCCAGCAGGGTTTATTTGTGTCCAACAGAATCAGTTACATTTCCCAGATTAAACAGGTTACCACATGGGAACAAGCAGAGTGCACAACCTATGACGGAACAGCCAAGAGCTTGTATGTATAAATACAGAGACAAAGCCAAGCGGACCAGAACCACATTTGGGATCTAAGAAACCCAGGGCAGATTCCAGAACTGGAACCAGTTACAGGATACAGGAATGTCTACCCGTCCATCTGTCCTGATGCAACGGCGTCCTGGTACGAAGGCCCACCCTCCTTCTGGTCTGGGAACAACTTGATGAGGTCATCGATACGGAGGATAGTGATGGCGGCCTCTGTGGCAAACTTGAGGCTCTTGGTCTTCACCATGGTGGGCTCGTACACACCAGCCTGCTTGTTGTCCCTGGGTTTACCATTCACCAGGTCCAGACCAATCCTTTAGGGGAGAAGATAACTTCAAATGAGAAACACGTCACAGCCACACCAATGTAGAGCTGGGCTCTCCAACTCCGTTTCTGGAGAGCTACCAACCCTAATCTAGTGCACCAGACTAATAATGAGCTGGTTGATAATCTGAATCAGGTTAGTTCCAACTGGGGTTGGAACAAAAGCATTGTAAACTGCTGGCACTTCTACAACTGAAGCTAATTGGGTTCACAACATGTTAAGCTGTGATGAACTGATATCAAAGCAGAATACACAAACCATTGTGACATTAAAAATGTCCAGGCCAGAGTAGTGGCATTACAGCTCAGGGGAAAACTGCAGTCTCCACTCTGGGCCAGCATGCTTTCTCCCACGCGTATCACTGCATACACCACTGATCAGGTATAGCAGGAAATTTAAAATGGGAATGTTATGCATCCTTGTAGTAAAACTTGACCAAACGGGTCTCAAGCTGAATGGCATCTAAAAAAATAAATAAAAACATTCACTTAATGGCATCAACACGCATGTTGAAATTAATATCTAGTGACACTGACCATTTGAGGTTTTTGCGTTCGGGGTTGACCTGGGCCTCGTTGTGGAAGGCTCGGAGCTTGGCGACCAGGTCAGTGGAGTCCTGAGCAGCGTTCACAGCCAGGGTCTTGGGAATGACCAGGAGGGAACGGGCAAACTCTGCTATGGCCAGCTGCTCACGAGAACCCTGGGAATGGACAAGACATTCACAGATCACACAAAATATCCCCCCCAATCATTTAGGACACTTCACATCTTTAATTTGGTTTAAAAAAATGGAAAACAAAATGTATTGTTTCCATATGGGAAAACCAATGAAACTTGATGGGTTTCAAAAGCAACAATACCTCTGATCCCATCTAGACAATCAGGACAGAGATAAAGAAGCAGTGATTCCCAGGTGTATTTCTTTACCATACTAGTGGCATAGTTCTCCAGGTAGATGGACAGGGCTGCCTCCACAGCACCACCTCCTGGTACAACAGACTTGGACTCCAGCACCCTCTTAACCACACACAGAGCATCATGCAGGGACCGCTCCATCTCATCACACATGAAGTCATTAGCCCCACGCAGGATGATGGAGGCGCAGGTACGGGCCTTGGTACTAAGAGAAGAACGGAGGAGAAAAAGGAAAAGATGGAGACGTGAATAGTAACAGGGGATAGAGAGAAAAGAATGGTACAAATAAAAGCGCTAAAGCAAAACATTGGTAAAGATATGTAAGAAGGTTGTACATGATCAAAACATTGGTAAAAATATGTAAGAAGGTTGTACATGATCAAAACATTGGTAAAGATATGTAAGAAGGTTGTACATGATCAAAACATTGGTAAAAATATGTAAGAAGGTTGTACATGATCAAAACATTGGTAAAGATATGTAAGAAGGTTGTACATGATCAAAACATTGGTAAAAATATGTAAGAAGGTTTTACATGATCAAAACATTGGTAAAGATATGTAAGAAGGTTGTACACGATCAAAACATTGGTAAAGATATGTAAGAAGGTTGTACATGATCAAAACATTTGTGATGAGAATAAGACTTCAGTTCCTGTTCTTACTTTTTGACCAGGATGAGCTCATCGTCACACACACGCTCCTGCACCACCTCCTCACAGTGGCCCAACATGGCTGTCTCAAACGTCTCCTCTCCCTCCAGGTTAGACAGGGATGGGCAGATGGTGGCTGAGGGACAAACAGAAAAAAAACTACTCAATTCTGGGTAACAAGCTAACTGGAAACAAACATAGTTGCTTTCAGAAAATAGTTTCAATCACTCACTAAAAAAGAGAAGACAGTTTCAGAACTTGTGTTGACCTGAACGGTTATGACATTTATCAAAAGGTAAACAAAACCTGTAGCTTACCTCCCGTTGCCTTGGCGATGCGTTTGAGGTCCCGCTTGAGGACCCTCCTGATAGCCATAGCTCCCACGTCCACAAAGTACTTGAGGCACATGTCATCGATGCCCCCAGTTGTCAGGATCACGTTAGCACCAGACGCCAGAATCTTCTGAATCCTCTCTTTGGTGATGTCAGACTCCCTGGAACAGCAAAATCAACATGAAGACATTGTGTGTCTCTTGTACAAACCCTGTGTATGTCTCTCAACAAGCCATGATGACATGAACAAATCACCCTGTCTTTAGAAAATAACTGTTGTCCAGCCCAAAGTAGTCATATTACAGCTCAGGGAAGAGCTGCAGCCTGAACTCTGGGGCAGAATTATTTCTCCCACGCGTATCACTGCTAACACCACTGAACAAGTATAGCAGCAAATTTAAATGGGAATAGTCTTACGTTGTCATGCATGTGGCAAGGCTTGATTTAAAACAGTAGGTCTCGTACAAATAGCCTCTGTTTGACATGTCCAACGTACCTCTGTCTGATCTGGTCTAGTTTCTCTGGGTCATTGATGAGGACCTGGACTCCCATCTTCATCTTGGTCTTCTGCAGGCTGAAGTCCAGACACGCCACCTTGGCGTTGGTCAAACGCTTCACCATGCCTACAGGGGGACCAGACCCAGTCATCACACTATTGAACAGCAGAGAATCTTAACCCTGGTCAAGATAAACCTAACCCCACACAATTACTGATTCCCCTTGCTCATTAGGGAATGTTAAATGTACAGATGGAAATCTATTTTACATAGAGCAAACCTGCCTGACAGAGAATGAGGAATCATGTCAGCTGCTCTATTCATGACATTTCTATCTGTAATATTAGCCTACTACTGTCCCAAGCCAGGATTAACCTATACAATAAAAATTAATTAACACAAAATCTTTATCATATAGATCTGCCTAACAAGCAAATCTAGTCATGGTGGCATGTGTGGCCAGAAAAATAGTGCCACGGCTCATACAAGAAGCACCGCAACCATTACTTTTCAAAGCCAGCTTTCTGTCTCCCACGCGTATCACTGCGTACGCAACAAGAACAAGCATAGCAGCAAATTTAAATGGGAGTCTGTCATTTGCATCAGATGGTCATTTCATGGTTGTACTGTTACGGAACTCGCGCAGTCACCATCAACAATGTTTTTTTTACACATGTACCTTGAGACCCTACAGTGCAATTGAGTGCGTATCCATTGACAAGATAGCTCTCCTTCTGGCTGCGTCCGTGGGCTTTGAGCACGTTAACGGAGTTGATGGGGTACCTCGCCACACCCTTCTGATCTACAAACTTCACTGCCAGAGTAGCGTCCACCACCATGTTGGCAAAGAAGTCTGCATCACTGAGGCGGTCACCGGTCAAGGATTCAAGCTGTTCTATAGGATGGAAGTAGGATTTCACAGCTTTCAATGGTAGTTCCTGCCGACCTACATTGCAGGCGCATGCCAAATCCGACAAACCCTGGATAGGTTAACATATCAGCTAACCACATATGTAGCAATCTGATGCATGACTACACAGTTGATGAAATGGCATGCAACCATTGGTTGATGCAATGCCTAGGCATCTAGTCTGCCTGAAACTCTACCAAAGCTACCAGGACGTGACGCTCAAGACACCATTTCATTATTAGAAATAAAATAAAAATAGTTACATGCCGCAAAATTATTTTGGATGGTATTAGTCGATACTTTGACTCCAACTATCAATTTGTAAAAAACACTGTGTTGTTGCTAGAGCGTTAGTCGGCTGTACCTGCGCCAAACTGTAAAAAATAAAAATAATCCTATAGCTTGCTCATCATCTTTTTAAAACTACAATATGTAACTTTTTGGGTAACCTGACCAAATGCATAGAAACACGAGTTATAAATCTGTCATTCTCATTGAAAGCAAGTCCAAGAAGCGGTAGATCTGTTCCATGTGGGCCATTTCTAAGCTTCCCGTTCTTAAGTTTAGTTTTTGCATACCAGCTTCAAACAATATTTTTGGTTATGAAAAATACATTTTTTAGAGCAGTTTATATGATAAAATTATTTTCTACACTTGCTTGTCATCACAGAAACTGTAATTAGGGACAAAACACATTGTGAATAGACTTGATATGGGTAGCTTCCAGCTTTAATTGTAGGCCAAATTTCCTTGCCAGCTTACAGCTGAAGCAAACATCAATTCCCTACCCTGGTACTTAGTTTGTGATATGCTAACTAACACAAAAAAAAATTCAAAGCAGACTGTCACCAAAAATGTTATCAATTCATGCAGTCTCCCTCGCCACTAAAACCCATTCACATCGTCTGGTTTCCACTAGATTCCATAGCCAAATTCTGCCTCATGAATTAAGTCACATTTCTTAGAGACACCACACTTTCATTAGAGATTGAGCCTTTAAAAGAATGTTCTTAGCAATTCCCAATAAAATAAGTCCTGAATGGAAGTTTGTCATCTGTAGCCCCATGAAATCAACTAAAACAAGCTCAATTACTCAATGCATGCACACACCCCTATTGAATAATAGGCATTCACCTGTATTGTGAATAGAGTTGATTTACCCAGTTTATCAAGATATTTAACATTCAAATACATTACCGTTGTTTTAGGTGTTAGATGATTGTACAATGATTCAATGAATGCATACATGGCTGCCTAAAAAGTGAAAAAACAATTCCCAACTGTAATGATATCGAACTCTGACAACCAATGGCTGAACAGAGCAATAGCTGAGTTGATCTGTCTGTATCAAGTGCCATTCGGTGAATAGTAAAAAAAAAGATTTAAAAAAAAAAAAAAAAGGGGGTTTGGGATCGTTTTGGGATCAAATAGCGATACTAAAACCTGGTATCGAAGTCAAAAATGTGCTATCATGAGAGTAAACCAACATGTTTGCTGCACTTATTTTCATGACTGATAAAAACGTATTTTATGCTCTCGTCTCTTCAGCCAACACACACATATGTTTGGAATACAAATCGTGAGAATTGCAATGCATATCATATCCGCATCCAAATATCGTGATAACATCCTATCATGAGCAATTCCCAGCCATACTTGTGATCCTTTAAAGCACATGACAGATATACAGTGAGAGAATGTCAAGAGTGTGCAAAGCTGTCAAGGCAACGGGTGGCTACTTTGAAGAATATCAAATATATTTTGATTTGTTTTTGGGGACTATATGATTCCATATGTGTTATTTCATAGTTTGGATGTCTTCAATATTATTCTACAATGTAGAATATATATTTAAAAAAAAGAAAAACCCTTGAATGAGTTAGTGTCCAAACTTTTGACTGGTACTGTGTATGGGAAGAGGAGGTTTCAGGTTAGTCAGTGAGCAGGAAGAAAGGATACACTCCGATGATCTTGGAGGACATGGAGGTCTTGGCTGCGTTGACCAGACACTCCCTTCCCAGGTCATCTGTTGCGATGGTCAGGTTCTCATTGATGTAGCGTACTGCCTCCCTGGTGGGAATGAAAGATATTTTAACCTCTACGGGAGCGGTGTGTCCGTAGTGCTAGGTAGCTAACGTGCGCTAATGTGATTAGCATGATGTAAGTAACAAGAACATTTCCCAGGACATAGACATGTCTTATGAGGGCAGAAAGCTTAATTCTTGTTAATCTAAATGCACTGTCAAAATTACAGTAGCTATTACAGTGAAAAAAATGTATGTCGTTGTTTGAGGAGAGTGCACAAAAACAAAAAACTATCACGTCACCTGGTTTGATACATTCACCTCTGAAGGTAAATAATGTACTTACATTCAGTCATCCTGAGGGTCCCATAGATAAAATGTAGCATAGTTTTGTTTGATAAAATCCATTTTTATATTCAAATGTAGGAACTAGGTTCTACAGTTTGAACCCCTTCTGTGATACAACATTTTGAACAGCAATGCAATGGTTCATTGGACCAGTCTAAAACTGATGCCATTTAGTGGCCAAAATCTAAACTGCACATAGACTCCTAAGTGATATTATGGCCCTGTTCTTCCATTTCAAAGATCGAAGAAAAAAATATGATGTCACATGTTTTTTTTTCTTTTTATTATCTTTTACCAGATGTGTTATATTCTCCTACACTCATTTCACATTTCCACAAACTTCAAAGTGTTTCATTTTAAATGGTATCAAGAATATGCATATTCTTGCTTCAGATCCTGAGCTACAGGCAGTTAGATGAGTGTCATCTTTGGCAGATTTAAAAAATAATAATTTAAAGGGCCCGATCCTTAAATTAAGAGCTCTGTTTACAGAACCAGGAATTTCACAGTTCAGTCTTATAGTGGAGAACTTTCAGAAGATTAGAATCAAACAGATCTGTCAATAGCAACAAATGCTCTTCCGCTATCCACAGAAACACCGCTCTCGTCAACCCCCAATTTGTTTACACATTAGTGCTAGAATTGCTAGCTACAGTTGTGTTATTGAAGATGATCTTATTGAAAGAAACCAGAGGTGACTTGTTCCAAACAACCACGAGTTAATTTATGCTTTGGTTGACACATTCATTCTGGAGACAGTTAACAGGCAACACAAAGTCAAACACCCCTGTCCTTGTAAACAAAGTAATGAACCAGGAGTGGAGGGGAAAAGGATCTCAAAAGGCTGATAATATGCAAAACAATGGTGTGGAAATTGGATAGACTGTGGCAAGATTCTTACTTGCAGGCCAGGCGGTATCCACTGATGACTGAAGTTGGATGGATCTTCTGCTTCACCAGTTCATCTGCGCTCTTCAGCAGCTCTGCTGCAATGATCACCTTTAAAACAAAGGAAAGAACAATATGAATAAGCCAGGGAAGATTATTTAATGAATAAGATCATTTATTTATATATAAAATGTGCCGTTATTTCATATAGAGGTGGCGGAATGGAGGCCGTCCAACCCCTTCAGACAATGACGGACAGTCTCTCTATCCCGTTAGCATAGCCGAACATCTGTAGAGGCAGATGAGCGGTACTAAAAACAGGAAGCAGGTCATTTGAACCATGAGTGTGACTAGGCAGGTTCAGGCCAACCTCCACCAAATTATGTTTACTTGATCAAATTGAAATCTAACATTTTAAAAGAGTCTTTCGGGTAGAAATATATCAGACAACCTTTCACTTTGTTCTGCGCAGCTGTTGAAGAACTCACCACTGAAGTTGTCCCATCCCCAACCTCCTTGTCTTGCAGCTCAGCCAGTTCACACAGCACCTTGGCTGCTGGGTGTTCCACCTCCAGCAGCTTCAGGATGGTAGCCCCATCGTTGGTGATAGTCACGTCCTAAACATTAGAGCATTTGTAAGAATTTCTTCCGTCAATCTGAATGGTACACAAGCCATATCCAATAAGACTGATGGCGGCGACTATAATTGGCAACAAGTATTTACCCCGATGTCATCCACCAACATCTTGTCCAGCCCGACCGGGCCAAGGGAACTCTTGACGATGTTGGCAATGGATGATGCGGCCATGACTGCAGAAGAAACGTGGGCACACAATCAAAGCTGATTCCCTTGCCACAAAAAATAACGTTATACTAGCTGTATTAGCTAGCTAACTATTACAAATAACTAACAACAATTAAGTTCACCAATCTAGAAACAATAGCACAATTCCGAAACTGTTCAAACTGATATAAATTGTTCTCTCAGTTCTATGAGGAGGGGTGGACGAAGCCAGCCGCTCCGTCAAGACAATGACAGTGTTCTCTCTCCCCCATTAGCATAGCCGTTCATTCTGGGATGGATGAATGAACGGTACTAAAAAATGGGAAACGCCTAGGAACTATTTTTTGGGGGAAAATCATGTTGCGCACAGGGATAGGTAGCTGGTAGCGTTAGCGACTCCCTAACGCCAATGACATATGCGTATTAGTAAGCCAACGTTAGCTAGCTAATATAGCAACTTAGCAAGCCTAACTAGCACGGATTAGCTATAATATACTGTTAGATAATGTAGCTAATATTGATTTATTATACAGCTTTTTATACTAATGTGGGCAACACAATATGCTTAGGTAGCTAGTTGATTAACATATCTTACAAATTTAGGAAAAGGGAGGCGAAACGACGCATATTTTTTTCCCGCACGTGCTGCGGAGTGCTAGTTAGCTAACCATTGAAGTCCGTCCGCCACTCTCCCGCAGACACCGATTAAAACACAAATGGCATAAACTGCGACCCAAGAGATAACAACATAGCTCACCATTTTGAGAACGAACGGACTCGCCGGTCGTTCTCGTGCCGAACACGTTTAACGCTCCATCCATTAACGACATCTTGGACAAGCTAAAGAGACAGAAGAAAGGAAACGAAGTAATGAACTATGGGTAAACCGGTGGGGAACCAGGGCTTCTGGGTAAAGATTAAGAACCGAGAATAGACGAGAACATTCTAGAAGATTAAACTTTAAAACAATAATGGCATCGGACAAAAATAATTTTCATTACGAAACCAATGTATGCGTAAGACTGTATATAGGATATACATTTCTCACTTTTTATTCAACTGCTATATGATGAAATATATTTCCCAGCATTCAAAGATCCTTGTTCCTTTTTGTGGCTGTCTTGCTAATGGTCGGCGGGTGCCCTCTACTGGTTGGCTGTGCATATGACACTCACTTTGGACCACCGATGCCACAGATGGTATCAATTTGTAGGACAACAGAGAACTGTCAAATCCTATTATAAAGACTGAGGGAGAGCTTGTCTAATTGTCCATTTGGCCAAGGTCTTCACAGGACACTTCATAGTGTTGGTGGCGATGGCTGTGCAATTGTTATTGTTAAATAGTGATTCATTTGATTTGTAATCAGTAGCCTAGAATGTTTTATTGAACCTTTATTTAACTAGAAGTAATGACAGTCATGTTCTCAAGTGGCACAGCGTTCTAAGGCAATGCATCTCAGTGCAAGAGGTGTCACTACAGTCCCTGGTTCAAATACTACAGTCCCTGGTTCAAATCGAGGCTGTATCACATCTAGCCGTGATTGGGAGTCCCATAGGGCGGCGCACAATTGGCCCAGCGTGGTCCGGGTTTGGCTGAGGTAGGTAGGCCGTCATTGTAAATAAGAATTTGTTCTTAACTGACTTGCCTAGTTAAATAAAGGTTAAATTAGAAAAAATGTAGCAGATCACTTTGGCAGGTGTTGTAGCACTTGCTTGTAGTCTCAAGCATTTTCCATACCAAAAACAAGTACAGCAAGTCACCAGTAAGTTTTCTATATCAGTTGATTCTGCAGGGGGGGCGGGTCATCCACTTTGAACTCATCCTAAAACCCTCATGAGGCACAACATAACCAGCTGTAATTTGTATACAATCTGTAGTTCTCACAGCTATCAGTAGTCTTTGATTACTGACTTGTTTTACTTACTGTATTGCTTAGGCCTATATGGATGTCTTTGTGCTAAAATAATGTCTATCATTGGTCAGTTGATGCTCTGAATAGCTCTCATGCAACCTTGTGTATGAATTTATATTATCCATCATGGGTTTTTCAGTCATGGGTAGCTCACAAGTGTATTTGATCAATGAATAATTGTTCAACAAGTCACGGAAACCCATTTTGTATTTTATTTATGACCTCAAATACATTTGTTTTATCGAGCAATGCCAACTAGCAGTTAAAAAAAATTACAGTACACTTAACTTAAACATTAAATCATCATATAGCAAACCTATGGCATACAAGAATAACTCTCCTAAAATGTACATCTTTACAAAGTGTTTACAAATCAAATGTAATAAAAATAATTAATAAAAAAAAAAAAAAGTGCAAGAGTCAATTCAATTTCAATGAAGGTTGACAATCCCCACCAGTGAAACACGAGAAACAAATATACAATGAATAAAAGAAACATACTTCATATTTTTAAGTTGTTTTGGATACATTTACATGATATTGTGCATTCCAACTTTTCATTTATTATTTTGATAAGGAAAATATAATCAAACAGTGCGTAAAACAAAACGACATTTTTTTGTAACATTCACAGTAAACAAATGAACCAAATTTTATCCAAAGTGTCCCGAAATTCATCAAGAAGCCAACAAAGTTATTATTCTAATTTACAAACTGGCTGTGGCGGTTCATAATAGTGATGTGTGGGGGTCAAGAATAGTTTTTTTGTTGTTGTAAATAAATAAGACATTGTAAGTTGATTGATTGATTGATTGATGAGATCAAACATGAAACAAATTCTCAATAAGTGTGGATCCTCACTACTGAAACTGTTCAGTGATGTCTGAGTTAAAACAAAAAGTAAACTCAATGTATGTGACAATCTACCCTAACATGACATTATTGTGAATATTTGAATGAATCAGGATGATATTCAGGCATAACGTGTTTAGAAAGGGAGTGGGAAGGGTGGGGTGCTGATCAGTAGTGTGAAGGTGAGGGGTGTCCCATGAAGTAAACAAGAAATCTGACCCGAAATTCTGTGAGGTTGAAGAGAAATGTACATCAAAACACTCATTCATTCACTCATTCAACGCTCTCCTCCATGGTCCCTCTTAGAAACAACGTTTTAAAATGAATAAGATAAAATAACATTTTAGGTTCTTCCTATTAAGATGCACTATGCCACTCAACCTACGTAGTGTATGTAGAAGACTAAAATATACTTATTACCATTTTCAGACGCACAGATTCAAAATAAATAGATAACTCCTATCGCGGCTGCTTATTGAATATCAGCACACTTTTCTCTTGATTTTAAGATTTTTCTGTTTAAAGCGTGATCCCCTAGTCATGACCAAGGCGTTTGAGCAGGTTGAGAAAACCCAATCATTATATTAAGACTGGTATAGGCTATCTACTGCTTTACATCACCACAGCCCAATGTAAAATATACTCAACCTAATGAACAGCAAGGTACTATGTGTGGATCCTCTTTATATTATTGCTGATAAACTGTCCATACCTAGCCTATAATCCTGAGCTAATTGCAAATTCATTAAGCTGCTTGCACAGATTGTGTTAAATTGGTTGACACTGTATTATGCACAGTTAAAACAGTACCACTGACAACTAGTCACATAGGATCATCCCTCTGATAAGGGGTAAGCTCAGCTATAGGAAGTTAAATACGCTAAAACAACCTTTAAAAAGTAACTCAAACAAAAGTTGAAAACCTTGATTAGATGGTTGTTAACTAAAATGACATGGTGTTCAAAAGAGCAAATTACAGCAACAACTCAAATTCAGCCAGTGCCATTTCCTCATCAAGAGATGCTAGCAGACTGCAGCAGTGTACCAAATTACATTTTTGGGATGTCAGTATTTTTGTTGAAGGGGGAACAGTTAGAATGAATGGATAGTTATCTATTTCTTACTATTACTACTATAACAGATAACTATAATTAGCAGAAATATCTGTACAGTACATGGAATACTAATTTCCAAAATCTCTAAAAGATGGGTCTGTATGCTTCCCTTTAAGTTGTTAAGCCCATACACTCTGAGCCCCTAGCTACACTGTTGTACTCAGGAATATCATCCAGTTTGCTAAAATGATAACTGACCGTTTCATAGTTATTTTTCAACTTATCTAAAATAGATACGGAAGTCAATCTGCTTGACATGGAAGACTGTAAAAAGTGCTGCGGCGGTGGAGTGCCTCTGTAGTACTAATATGTTCCTGTACATGTATGTTGCCATGACTACTCAAGTGCAGTATTTGGCATGTTGTTTTGTGATATGTTGAAATTTGCCCATGTGACTTTGGCAAAGCTGCAGTATTGCATGTTGCGTGTGACGTTGTACCGGTGAATCAGGCAAAAATGCATATTGGTACTTTTTTGTCCTGAAGACTCTGGCAAAGCTAAAGACCTGTGTGGTGTGTAGTGTTGTGCGTACAGTAGTGTGTTGAATTGACCATTTAGTGTGTCATTCCCTGTTAACAAACCTCCAGCCGTTTAGTGTTATTTGTTGTCATGAGACAGGCAAAGCTACAGACTTGCTTAAACTACATCTACTAGTATGTTCATATGGTGGTGTGTTATGGGTGGTCATGGCAACTCAGGCAAAGCTACTGGAGCTGAGGCATTGGAACTTCTCTCTGAGTGACTGGACGATGTTGGGCTGGTTCTGCTGTGCCGGCTGCTCTGCCCAGAGGTACTCCTGTAGACGCTCCCGGTCCGTCAGCCCACAGGAGGACCTCAACGGGGTGCAGGGCAGACTCTGGGTCTGGGCTGGCCCTCTGGAGCCACCACCACCACCATTGTTACGCTGCCCGGAGCAGTCCTGATCCCGCTCGCTCTCATCCTCAGAGCGGATCTCCACGTAATCGTCATCATCGTCATCTCCATTGTCCTTGAAGTTGGCCAGGTAGTTCTGGGTGGCTGTGAGCATGCTCAGCGCGGAGGCACGGTTCAGGACCACCACCTGCTGACCATCTTGCAGGGTGAGGTCAGAGTGACCGTGACCGCAACTGGACCGCTCCGGGAGGCTGCTCTGCCGACCGGCCCGGCCCAGACTACTGGGACCATGGAGTCTCTCTGAGGAACTCTGGACCACAGCCGGGCCACGGTTGGACCCGGTAAGGTCATTCTCCTTCTCCTGCTGCCGGTCGCCCAATGAGCAGATAGACTGGCAGCGGCTGGTAGGTGGTTTAGAGGAGGACGAGGAAGAGGAGGCGGAGTTAAAGGAGGTGTGTCGTTTAATAGAACTGTACACATGCTCCTCCTTCTCACTGGGGGCAGAGACACAAGAGCTCCACCGCTGGGTGGGTGAGGTCTCTGGGGAGGGAGGTAGGATCTTTAGGGTGGGGACGGAGCAGGCTGCTGTGAGCCTGCACTGGGGGGTGGAGGACCGTATCCCCGACACAAAGCTGGCCAGCTCCCCGTTGCTGTAGGTGGAGAGGAGCCAGTCATCCTCCAGCCCAAGGCCCAGGGAGGAGCAGGTCTCAGGTAGGGATGGGGAGGAGGCCAGCCCTAGGTGGGAATGGTGCGAACCAGGAGGACCCGGGCTGCTGGAGCCCTGACCTGGAGGGTCTTTAAACATCACCTGGTCATACAGCTGGGAGTACTCGGCTATCCTCGCACCTGAGAGAGAAAGAGAGAGAAATATAAATAAAATACACAGAATTCATGTTTAGTCCTTTTATTAACCAAACAAACAGTCAGGTCCAACATTATTGGCACCCTTGATAAAGATGAGCAAAAAAGACTGTATAAAATTGGGAAATACATTATTTTATACTAATACAATTGCTCAGAAAAATATATTTTGTTCAACAGGTAATAAAAACTATTCTAAAAATGATTGGCACCCCTGTTTTCAATACTCTAGCACCCTCTCCTTCCAAGGATAACAACACTGAGCCTTTTACTAAAATATTTTATGAGATTGGAAAACACATTGGGGACGATCTTAGACTATTCCTCCATACAGAATATTTCCAGATCTGGCCTCTTCAATTCAAACCACAGGTTTTCAATTGGGTTCAAGTCCAGAGACTGAGTTGGCCATTGCAATATGTTGATGTTGTGGTCAATAAACCATTTCTTTGTGGATTTTGATTAGTGTTTGGGGTTATTTGTCTTGCTGGAAGATCCACTTGTGGCCTTTGATGTGTCAGCTTCCTGGCAGAGGCAACTGGGTTTTTGGTTAAAATGTCCTGGTACTAAAGTTCTTGATTCTGTAGACCTTAACAAGGGCACCAGGACCATTGGAAGCAAATGGCGACCTTGAATACCATTAACAATGTGGTTTGAATTGAAGGGGGCAGTCCATAAGCTACCAAGCTTGCTAGGACAGAACAGATACAACTTCAATTAGCACTGTGGTGTGAAGTGAAAGGTGTCAATGCCTTGGCCAAAGCAATGGCAGGAGGGCCTCACAGCCTACCCCACCCAAATTCAGAGGCCTTTGAAGCCCTCTCCCGCTGTTCAGAGACCCTCCCCTGGCATTTTCTACAAGGAATCTGCCTCCAGAAAAAAAGCTTATCCAAAGTGGGTGTGACACCTACTCTGCTGCACTGCTGCTTAGATTCCACCTGGCGATCTGTTCACCGTCTGCCCTGGCCCGTCTCCCAGTCGGGTACAGGTACCCTCGCCACACTATCCACTCTCTCCCGAGCTTTCGCTCACCTCCAGCACACACGCACTGTTGGGGTGAGTGACTCTGAACTTACAATGGCTAGCTTTATGCAATTTGCCTTATGACTCCTGCATGCTTTGTTGACTATGAACTTGCTTGTTTACCCAACCGTGGGACAGACTATGTTTGTTCCCACACTCGGTACTCGGACTCTCTATTGATTACACAGACTCTTGGCCTCCCATCCTATTTTAACCACTTTGTATTCATGTTAACTGATGAAATTGCTATACAATATGATCTTGTTGCCATCGAATGCACATTCAAATGTCATAAATCATCACTGCAGAGCTCTCCCTGTTCTCGGCTGTGCCTTGATTATACTACTGCTGATGATATCTGGACATGTGCATGTACACCCTGGCCCATCTACTGTTGCTAGCCCCAATTCTGACTTGTGCTCTGATATCTGCTTCACTGATTTCTGCTCTCGTAAAAGCCTGGGTTTTCTGCACATTAACATCTTATTACCTATTACCTAGAAGCGTATTACCTTTGAACACTGATGTTAACCTTTCTGGTTATAACTTGTTCTGCAAGACAAATCTCCCAAAGGTGGTAGAGTGGCAATCTTTACCAAGGAACACCTTCCGTGCTCGGTTGTCTCCACCAATTCTGTCCACAAACAATTTGATTTGCTGGTTTTAAGCATTTAACTTTCAAATAGCTCTTTGTCGACTGTTGCTGGGTGTTATCGTCTTCCATCAGCACCGGTCTGTACCCTACCTAAGCTCTCTCCTGGCCCCTTACACAAAGTCTGATTTTGTCCTGCTAGGTGACCTAAACTGGGACATGCTTAAACCACCTTACCAAGTCCTAAAGCAATGGGACTCCCTAAAGCTTTCTCAGATTATTACCAATCCCACAAGGTATGACTCCAAACACCCAGAAAAGGCTACTCTCCTTGATGTTATCCTCATAAATAATCCTGATAGGTATCAGTCTGGTGTTTTCTGTAATGACCTTAGTGATCACTGTTTTACAGCCTGTGTTCGTAATGGCTGCTCAGAGAAACGATCTGTCCTGATTTGTTTTAGATGCTTGCTAAAAACCTTTAATGAGCAAGCCTCCCTTCATAACCTGGCCTCTGTAAATTTGTATAGAATCAGCTTGAAGATGCTTGGACCTTCTTTTTTGATATTTTCAGTGGTGTTAACAAACACGCCCCATAAAAAAAATCTTGAATTAAAAACACGTTCAACCCCTGGTTCGACCGTGATCTTGCAGAGTTACTCCATCTCAAGAATTCCCTTTGGAGAAAGGCTCGGCACACATATACTCAGGCTGATGGGCTCTCGTTCAGGCAAATGAGGAATAAGTGCACTCAGGCTATCCGCAAGGCCAAGGTTAGTTACTTTAAGGAGCAGTTCTCTCTCTGTGGGTCTAACCCCAAGAAGTTCTGGAAAACTGTTAAAGACCTGGAGAATAAACCCTCCTTCTCACAGCTGTCCATGTCCCTTAATGTTGATTATGTGGTTGTTACTGACAAGAAGCACATGGCTGAGCTCTTTAAATCACCACTTCATTAATTCAGGATTCCTATTTGACTCAGCCATGCCTCCTTGCCTGTCCAACATTTCCTCATCTCCCACCCTTTCTAATGCGACTAGCCCCAATGCTCCTCTCTCTTTTACCCATGCCCCACTACAAAGTTTCTCCCTGCAGTTGGTCACTGAGTCCAAGGTGCTAAAGGAGCTCCTTAAACTTGACCCCAAAAAAACATGGTTTAGACCCTTTCTTCTTTAAGGCTGCTGCCCCTATCATCGCCAAGCCAATCTCTGATCAAGGTGATCCTAACTGTTATAGGCCAATTTCTATTTTGCCCAGTTTATCAAAAGTGTTGGAAGTACTTGTCAATAATCAACTGACTGATGTCTATAGTATTCTCTCTGGTAAGCAATCTGGTTTCCGCTCAGGTTATGGATGTGTCACTGCAACATTAAAGGTCCTCAATGATGTCACCATTACCCTTAATTCTAAGCAACGTTGTGCTGCTATTTTTATTGACTTGGCCAAAGCTTTTGATACGGTAGACTATTCCATTCTTGTGGGCCGGCTAAGGAGTATTGGTGTCTCTGATGGGTCTAAGGCCTGGTTTGCTAACTACCTCTCTCAGAGAGTGCAGTGTGAAAAGTCATAATATCTGCTGTCTCAGCCACTGCCTGTCACCAAGGGAGTACCCAAAGGCTCCTAGGCCCCATGCTCTTCTCAATTTACATTAACAACATAGCTCAGGCTGTAGGAAGCTCTCTCAACCATTAATCCATTTAAATGAAGATGATACAGTGATGAAACAGTCTTATATTATAGCTGGCCCCTCCCTGGATTTTGTGTTAAACGCTCTACAACAAAGCTTTCTTAGTGTCCAACTAGCTTTCTCTTTGGTAAGAAGAATGCCCCTCTTGACACAGGTGTGATTACTACCTCTGAGACTTTAGAGCAGGGGTGGTCAATTATTTTGGCTTGAGGGCCATATTGGGATTTTGAAATTCAATGGAGGGACGCATTTTATGGGGGACCAATTGTTTGTTAAAATCAATTTGCAGAGGCTTCCGGAGTGGCACAGCAGTCCAAGGCACTGCAACGCAGTGCTTGAGGCGTCACTACAGACCCGGGTTCGATCCCAGACTGTGGCACAGCTGGCCGTGATTGGGAGTCCCATGAGGCGGGGCACAATTGGCCCAGCGTTGTCCGGGTTAGGAGAGGGTTTGGCAGGCCGAGATTTCCTCGCGCTCTAGTGACTCCTGTGGCGGGCCGGGCGCATGCATGCTGACACGGTCGCCAGGTGTACGGTGTTTCCTCCGACACATTGGTGCGGCTGGCTTCCGGGTTAAGCGGGCATTGTGTCAAGAAGCAGTGTGGTTTGGCTGGGTCATGTTTCGGGGGACGCACGGCTCTCAATCTTTGCCTCTCCCAAGTCCGTACGGGAGTTGCAGTGATGGGACAAGACTAACTACCCGTGGACCGTACTTTGCCCCACCTTGGTTTAGAGCTCGAGGTAGTCACCTCATACAAGTACTTGGGAGTATGGCTAGACGGTATCTTCTCTCAGCACATATCAAAGCTGCAGGCTGAAGTTAAATCTAGACTTGGTTTCATCTGTCGTAATCACTCCTCTTTCACCCCAGCTGCCAGACTAACCCTGATTCAGATGACCATTTTACCCATGCTAGATTACGTCATTTATAGATCGGCAGGTAAGGGTGCTCTTGAGCAGCTAGATGTTCTTTATCATTCGGCCATCACCAATGCTCCTTATAGGACGCATCACTGCACTCTATACTCCTCTGTAAACTGGTCATCTCTATATACCTGTTGCAAGACCTACTGGTTGATACTTATTTATAAAACCCTCTTAGGCCTCACTCCCCCTATCTGAGATACCTACTGCAGCCCTCATCCTCCACATACAACACCAGTTCAACCAGTCAAATTCTGTTGAACGTCCCCAAAGCGCACACATCCCTGGGTCGCTCCTCTTTTCAGTTCGCTGCAGCTAGCGACTGGAACGAGCTGCAACAAACACTCAAACTGGACAGTTTTATCTCAATCTCTTCATTCAAAGACTCAATCATGGACACTCTTACTGACAGTTGTGGCTGCTTCGCGTGATGTATTGTTGTCTCTACCTTCTTGCCCTTTGTGCTGTTGTCTATGCCCAATAATGTTTGTACCATGTTTTGTGCTGCTACCATGTTATGTTGCTACCATGTTGTTGCCATGTTGTGTTGCTACCATGCTGTGTTGTCATGTGTTGCTGCCTTGCTATGTTGTCGTCTTAGGTCTCTCATTATGTAGTGTCTCTCTTGTTGTGATGTGTGTTGTGTCCTATATTTATATTGTATTTATTTATTTCAATCCCAGCCCCCGTCCCCACAGGTGGCCTTCTGGTAGGCCGTCATTGTAAATAAGAATTTGTTCTTAACTGACTTACCTAGTTAAATAAAGGTTAAAAATATATAAAAAAATAAAATAATAATAATAAATATCAAAGATCTGGAAATATTCTGTATGGAACAATGGTCTAAGATCCCTCCCAATGTGTTCTTCAATCTCATAATTTTCATAACATTTTCTGTGTAGAAAATGTTTCAGTCGTTATCTTGGCGAGGGTAGGGAGTACTGGAAACAGGCTGCCAATCCTTTACACCCCTATCTTTTTTTACATTGTTTTTATTACTTGTTAAACAAAATCTATTTCTCTGAGCAATTGTTACTATAAAATAATTTATTTTTTATTTACATTTTGCATGCAATATAGCTCAGTATTTGTATTAATTATATATCGTCTTTTTTGCTCATCTTTATCAAGGGTGCCAATAATTATTGACCTGACTGTAGTTAGCTGTACATATCATGACTGTATAAGCAACTACTGATTATGTTTGTTACCTATGGCAGCGCCGCCTTGCTTCTTATCCTCCAAAATGGCTGCCAGGTCTTTCTGCTTCTTCTCCAGGTCTTTCTGCTGCTTCTTCTCCTCCCTGTTGCGTCCTCCTGACCCCATGTCGCCGGGGTCCATGCTCTTCATGCGGAGCAGCTGGTTGGCCTTCTTGATCTTCTGGCTGTATTGGCGAGCCATCAAGAACACACGGTTCTTGGTCTTGTCCATGAGCTCCTGGGAGAAGCTGTCCACTGAGTCCCCTGGAAGAAGAGAAGAGGAGGCCAGGGGGGAGTCCAGTCCCCCGAGCCCAGCCAGCTCTCCAGGGAACAGGCTGTGGAGGTCCCTGATGGAGGGGTCCCTTTGGCTGTGGTCCCGTTGGGGCAGATCCCCCAGCTCATCATCATCTTCCAGACGGAAGCTGCCACTGCTGAGGCGGGCCAGTCTGTTACGGATGGTCTTGACTGTCCCGGAAGGGGCAGGGTCTGGGATGGCAGGGAGGGGGAGGGACGGGGAAGTGAGGGGAGAAGGGGAGGGGTAATGATCTTCATCTTCAAAGGTAGCCTCTCTGAGCAGCTCTGGGAAGTTGAGGATGGGGATGGTGAATTGGTGAGGGGGGGTCACAGTGGGGGGGTTGGGATTGTGGGCTGGGGGGCTCTTGGTAGGGGATCTATGTTTTTGGGAACTGTTCTTTTTGGGGCTGCTCTTGACCGACGAGGTCTTGGGGGCCTCACTGGCACTCACGGGAAACGCGGCGGGAAGGCGGTCCGCGTTCTTCTCGTTCTTCTTGATGTAGTTTTCCAAATCGTTCCAGATCTCGTCCACCTGCTCCGACATCCGGTCACCGGTGTGGGAACGTTGGGAGAACGTTTCCGAGGCGGATGAGGAGTAGTAGTCCGGTTCGGAGGTGCCGTGGACTGGATGGGAGTTATCCTCCGTCCTCTCGTCCTCCCCAAAATGTAGGCTGTCCTCGGACACGAAGCCCCCCAGGCTCTCACAGCCCGTCAGGTAAGGCTCAGAGGCAGACGGCAACAGGCTGTCCCTCTCCTGTGCAGGTCTGTCCCCATCCCTGTCACCCTTGGTTGGGGGCTGCCTAAAGCAGATAGTATCATAAATGTTCTCCTCCTCCCCGATCTTCAGGGCACACGTCCCAAATG
Organism: Oncorhynchus mykiss; assembly: GCF_057628025.1. Taxonomy (NCBI): domain Eukaryota; kingdom Metazoa; phylum Chordata; class Actinopteri; order Salmoniformes; family Salmonidae; genus Oncorhynchus; species Oncorhynchus mykiss. Next base: position 76,466,613 of record NC_143025.1, on the reverse strand, counting down.
GCACCCCGTCCAGGGCGGTGGAGGAGTGGTTACTGTCAGACAAGCAGTCTGGCTCCATAAGAGGCTCTGTAATACTCCCAGTGACCCCTGTGTTTAGAGCCCCAGGGCACTGTGTGTCTCTAGGGGCCTCTCTTTGGGCCCCACGACCCTCCTGCTCCCTCCTGATCAGCCCCATGCTCTTCAGGTCCTCATAGCTGATGTTGTCGTAAATGTTCTCTATGTCGTCTATCATCAGCTGCTCGGTCGACGACGATCCCGAAATGTCGTTGCTGGACGATTCAGTGTGGATCATCCCTTCCTGGTCATCATCCTGACCAGGGGGGCTGTGTCGGCCGCCAGTCTGTTTCTCCCCCACGCTGCTGGCTCTCCGCAGCACTCTGCTGTCTCTGGTGGATGGGGGGTCTATCTGCACCGTGGGAACCTGCTCCATGTGCCAGCTGCAGGGTCGTCCCTGGGTCTTGCTGGGAGACGATGTGACCTCTAACCTAACAGGAAGTGGTTCTGGTTCTTGCCCGCCGGGCTCGGTGGGGACAAACATCTGGTAGATGTCCTCGTCCTCCTCGTCAGGGTTCATGGTGCGCTGACGCGTAGGGAACATGGCTCTGCGGACACGGTGGTCCGCCCAGATGTTCCCCACCGTCTGGGGGTCACCCCCTGGGACCAGCATGGAGGGGACATGGGTGTCCGGAGGTTCCTCTGTCACACGGGGCGTCCTGAGGAGAGGAGGGTGATGACCTCCCTGAAGAGATTTGTTAGCCCTCTGGAGAGAAGGAGAGATGGAGGGAGGGGAAATTACATTATTTTGAATATGTGCAAATGCCGATGTACTAGCGATTACTTTTTTAAAATTTGCGTTAAGTCCTGTACGCAACTATTCCTACTAGTCATTGACATCACACTGTTAGGGTCAGTCACCTGTAGGTCTGAGGCGCTCATGTTGAAGGTCTTCCATTGGTCGATGCTGCTGTCCATAGACGCCTGTTGGTTCAACTTCTTCCTGCTAGACTTCTCTGGGACTCGCAGTCTCTTTCCCCCACCCTGCACACAGTTAGAAAATTGTGTAGTTAACATGCCTTTACCTATCTAATCCCTTCTTACCTGCAAAGAGGCTAGAGCAAGGGGCTAAGGATCAAAATCAAATCAGGCAAATCTGATAAACTTGAATGAGGAGAAAGATGTTCAAAGGTCAAACTGATGCATTGTGGGTAGGTAGGAGAGACTCACCAGGCCACTGTCGTCCTCATCGTCGGCATCCTGCTGGTGTGGCTCCTCCCCGTCCTCCCTGTCGCTATGGTCAAAATGGTCGCCAGGGTCCAGGGACTCCTGTGATTGGTTGACCAGGCTGCGGCTACGACCAATAGTGCCCAGAGCCAGCTGGGACACGGGGGAGAGCAGGGTGGCACCCAGACTCATCCGCTACAGAGAGGGTGATAAGCCAGAGAGTGTTAAATGTGTGCGTGATTGAGGAGTGTAGCAACCGTTGCAAATAACACCTAAACTATCTGAAAATGTTACTCTAAAATGGTGATATAATCATAGAATTAAGAATGATAATACTAAAATGGACATGAACCTTCTTATGACAGATATAAAAGTTCAGCCATTTTGGTAAGGGAGCTGGTCAACCATGGTCAGCCAGTGCTGTGATAAGATATGGCGTAAAACAATGAATTTGAAGATTATCTGCACTGTATGTTTGTTAGCTAGTTAGCCAACCAGTTTAAGTTGAATGATTCCATAACTGTTTCAAAGTAACTGCCAATATGCCAACATTCCATACAAACAACGCAGTCAATCCACAGCCATTCACTGGCTGAAATCTGTTGATGATAGGACTTAGACAAGTTGTAAATCACAAAAATAGCTTTTCATAAAAACACACATTTACAGTCTGTTTACATATATTTTAGAGACTATTTATACATAAATGTATATAAAACCAGTATAAACTATTTATAATTATACAACAATATTTTAGGTTTACAATAATTGTGTTATGTTTGATATCACATGCTGAACACACCGCTCGTGTCGCGTTGCTAAATAAATGTACATGTTATTTAATCATTGCATCCAAACTGCTCTCCAGCGTCTGCGTAGCCAGGCGCTAAAATAGAACGTGGTTTTATTTGTGACGCTTGACGCGCTGCAAGTCCCGCCTCTCCCATCTCCTCATTGGTTTTTAGGAGTATACTGTATACCCATGTGGGTGATTGAAATATGAACTGAGGTCCACACTCCAGTCCAGTTGGTGGTGGTAATGCACCTTAAATTTGCCAACCACCATATAAAGTACAAAGAAGAACAAGAAGATGAAGAAGAGAGTTTACTAGAAACTAACTAGGTTTACCCTTTTATCTGTGGATTAATTGTCGGAGAAAAATAACCTTGTGCATTTCAGGTAAAATAACAACAGTGTTTATATCCCAGGACAAATTAGCTAGCAACAGCAAGTTAACACAGTTAATAAATGAATATAGTTGGTTCAGAGTTAATTTTGATATTTCAACATGCATGTCCTGATCACGTCTGAAATCAACATGCGTGCGCCGGTCTAGACAGCATGTTAAGACAATAATTTCTCCTTGCCCACAACAGCACCCATTATCATACCATTCTGGAACTTTTGATTGTTCATGACATAGCCCCTCTTTTCATTTAATAGGATCTATATGGATATAACACTGTTTCTTTGTGTAACTGTAGCATTGTGTCACCATCCATAAATTACTAATGTGGGTTTAAGCTGACCTTTGAGCCATCTTCCTTGACACCATGTTTAGCGTTCTTCAGTAACTTGGACAGAGGCTCTGAGGAGAGACAGACAGGACATGTCACAGAGTCAGAGAAACTGGCCCAGTCCATTGGCATCAGCACTGATCATTTACAGTACCTTGTTCCTGTCCCTCCTGTTTCTCACCTGACTTCCTGCGGACCCGTCGAGGGGTGGAGCCCTCCTTGGTGTGGGGGCTCCTCTTGTCCCCGTCAGGACTGTAGTGAAACCCTGGGTGGTCTGGAGAGGACAGAGGGAATGTTATCAAGCACCCAAATAATGATCTGACAATATTCACAAGAGGCTTCAACCAATATCAAATGGATACTTACGCATAACATCCATCTCCAAAATGGCCTGCTTGGCCTAAAAAAACAGATGGGAAAAAAACACTAACGTGAGCGCCATATTACAGAATTCAGCAAGAGCGTTGGACTAGTAACCGGAAGGTTGCAAGTTCATATCCCCGAGCTGACAAGGTACAAATCTGTCGTTCTGCTCCTGAACAGGCAGTTAACCCACTGTACCTAGGCCGTCATTGAAAATAAGAATTTGTTCGTAACTGACTTGCCTCGTTAAATAAAGGTCAAATTTTTTATAAATAAATAATTGAAGTAGAAGATATGGGGGGGGCTACCTTACACTAGATGGCGCTAGACAGTAGTCTTTTCCAACAGAAGCGGACTACTTTACAAGCATCAAGTTTAACGAGATCCCTTTCATGTAATTACTATGAACCCTCTCAAGGATTTCCCCCAGACAAAAGCATAATTTTCCATTTTAACCAGAGCTAAGGAGAGGTGGAGAGAAGGAAGGGAAGACCGAGCGAGAGGGGTAATCGAAAATGAAAGAGGGCGAGTGAGACCATTCCACCTCCCACTCAAGGTTGTGTTAATGTCATTAGTGAGGACACACATTGCTTGCTCCGTGTCTCACCTTGGCTGGGATTTTAGCCGGGTGGTTTTCAAGTATGAGTCTCTTCAGGTGTAGGATCCACATGCGTTTGTCCTGCTGAGACTTGGCCTGGGGGCGGAACACAGGACAACAGAGAGGATAGAAGGAGAGAGACATTAAACTAGACTTTAAATTTTGAATCCTTAGTTGCTACATTCATTTTGGTACTTATAAATGAATGATATATTCTTCAAAAATAAATAGATATATAACTTCTAAATGCCTCATAAGCTTAGTTCAATAGTCGGACCCCATTAGAACACAATATATAAGCTTATTTTATTCCAATGTTTGTAAACAACAAATGTAAACAAAACACTGTATAGCCTCCAAACATGGTTAAAACTATTAATTTGATATAAAGGATGGTCAGTCCTTGCATCCATAGCTCTGTCTATGAATTTGAGTGTGGTTAAATTTCTCCAGGCCTATGTAACAAATGTGAAATGGCTAGCTAGTTAGCGGAGTGCGCGCTAATAGCGTTTCAATTGGTGACGTCACTCGCTCTGAGACCTTGAAGTAGTTGTTCCCCGCAGCTTTTGTAGCGTGATGGGTAACGATGCTTCGTGGGTGTCAGTTGTTGATGTGTACAGAGGGTCCCTGGTTCGAGCCCGGGTCGGGGCGAGGGGACGGAAGTTAAGCTGTTACATTGATGCTGTTGACCCGGATCACTGGTTGCTGCGGAAAAGGGGGGTGAGTGTAACCGATGTAAAATGGCTAGCTAGTTAGCGGTGGTGCGCGCTAATAGTGTTTCAATTGGTGACGTCACTCGCTCTGAGACCTTGAAGTAGTTGTTCCCCTTGCTCTGCAAGGAACGTGGCGTTTGTGGCGCGATGGGTAACAATGCTTCGTGGGTGTCAGTTGTTGATGTGTGCAGAGGGTCCCTGGTTCGAGCCCGGCGAGGGGACAGAAGTTAAGCTGTTACTCCCATCCCTTAGCTTTTTAGCAAAACAGGAGCGGGGAGAAAATGTTTCAATTAAGGATTCTAGCTTTAAATGAAGTATAAGATGACTATGATAAACCCATAACAACAATGGGATATGCCCTTCAACTCTTTTATGTGTTGTTACATAACACACATTATGGTGGTGTTTGAAGTCCCTTCCAAAACACTTATGTTGAGAAACAAGCAACCCTTCTCATTCACCATTAACAATTCAACATGTCTGGGCAAGTAGGAGTGGTGGGCTTGGCAAAGCACAGGTGGGATAGCACAGGCTACTTTTACTCTATGCTGTAAAATCGACTGTTGAATATGCAGTCATTTTGGTTTGTGGGGTGTAGTTTTACTTTACCAGTACGGTGTGCTGTAGTTTGGGGTTCTTGTAGTGGAACACACTGAAGCTGAGTGGCTCCTTCGGAATGATTTCCACCAACATCAGGTTGCAACACTATAATGACGGAGACATGGTTAGTATTATGGTTAGTCTCACTTTGGGTTAGAAGTATAAAGACTGCTATACCTTAGGAAGTTTTGAGAGGTATTTTCTGTCAAATATTTTAGCATTAGTGTTGTGACTGACCAGGATGTGGGCTTTGTAGGTGAAGGCCTCCTCGCGTTTCTTGGTGACCAGCAGCAGTTTGTCGAACAGAAAGAGTGTGCGCTCGTTCTTGGCCCGCTGCAGACGGAATGTCCCCTCCAGAACCAGCTCACCGTAGCCAATCAGATCAGGCCCTTTCCAGTTGGTCAGCAGACTCTGGATCTCCTGAGAGAGGGGGAGGGAAGAGGAGAGTGAGTGAGAGGAGTGAGAGAGAGAGTGAGTGAGAGGAGTGAGTGGGAGTGAGTGGAGTGAGTGGGAGTGAGTGAGTGGGAGTGAGTGAGTGGGAGTGAGTGAGTGGGAGTGAGTGAGTGGGAGTGAGTGAGAGTGAGTGGGAGTGAGTGAGTGGGAGTGAGTGAGTGGGAGTGAGTGGGAGTGAGTGAGTGGGAGTGAGTGCGTGAGTGAGGAGGACAGGGGGAAGAGTAAGTGAGAAGGCGAGGTAAGAGAGCGGAGGAGGAGAGGTGGAGAGTGGGAAAGAGGAGGAGTGGAGAGTGGGAAAGAGGAGGAGGAGAGAGTGAGAGGGAAAGAGAGCGACGGAGGAGAGGTGGGAGAGGTGGGAAAGAGGAGGAGGAGAGAGTGGGAAAGAGGAGGAGGAGAGAGTGGGAAAGAGGAGGAGGAGAGAGTGGGAAAGAGGAGGAGGAGAGAGTGGGAAAGAGGAGGAGAGAGTGGGAAAGAGGAGGAGGAGAGAGTGAGAGGGAAAGAGAGCGACGGAGGAGAGGTGGGAGAGGTGGGAAAGAGGAGGAGGAGAGAGTGGGAAAGAGGAGGAGGAGAGAGTGGGAAAGAGGAGGAGGAGAGAGTGGGAAAGAGGAGGAGGAGAGAGTGGGAAAGAGGAGGAGGAGAGAGTGGGAAAGAGAAGGAGGAGAGAGTGGGAAAGAGAAGGAGGAGAGAGTGGGAAAGAGGAGGAGAGAGCGAGAGGGAAAGAGAGCGGCGGAGGAGAGTGGGAAAGAGAGCGGCGGAGAAGAGGTGGAGAGTGGGAAAGAGAGCGGCGGAGGAGAGGTGGAGAGTGGGAAAGAGGAGGAGGAGAGAGTGGGAAAGAGGAGGAGGAGAGAGTGGGAAAGAGAGGAGGAGGAGAGAGCGAGAGGGAAAGAGAGCGGCGGAGGAGAGGTGGGAGAGTGGGAAAGAGAGCGGAGGAGGAGAGGTGGGAGAGTGGGAAAGAGAGGAATAGGATGAGAATGAGTTAAGAGAAACAGGTGAGAGGAGAGAAGAGAGGCAAAAAAGGACAAAGAATTAGACAGGTCAGCTAAGCAATCTTCCTCAGATCCTAAGTAAATACTTCCACACACATTCCTTTACTCATCTGATCATCCTCCTCCCCACTGAATAAAGCTACTTTCTCTTTTATCTGCCGGCTGTGTTATGCAAGGCCATCATTAGCCCTGGAAAACAATGTCTTGCATAACCTAGCGGAGACAGACGGAGTCTACGTCCCAAATGGAACACTATTCCCTCTATAGTGCACTACTTTTGACCACGGCCCATAGGGCTTTAATTATTTGTTTTAAAGTAGTGCACTATGTAGGGAATAGCATGCCATTTGGGAAGCAGACAAGACTGGTGAAAGCTAGGGAAACAATGGGAGGATATGTGGACAGCCACTAATGTCACAGTCTAATTCAAACCACTAAGATGCAGACTTTTCCAAATGTACTTTGTTGGAGCAGAATAAATGTGTGTGTTGACCAACTTATAACATGTGTGTGTGTGTGTGTGTATTCGCCAACCTGTAACATGACAGGTGTGTGTGTGTGTGTGTTTGTACCTGCCCTACATAAGTCTATTGCCATGACCAGACTATAGTAAAAATCCTGACTGCATATGCAGGTATGTGTGAGCATGTGTGCCTATGTGCATGTGTATATGTGTGAGAGCATGTTCATTTGCAAGTGTAGTCTTACTTGCAGCCTGACGGCGTGTTCATGTTTCCTCTTCATGTCGTTGATGTGCCAGGCCACTCTCTGCATGGTGTCTATGGCCTCCTGCACCACCTCATATGTCTCTGTGTCCTTCTCCAGGTGGTTGGCTATCTCCTACAGGGGACAGAAAACACACCCAGTGTTAGAGTGGGTAATGTACGTTAGACTGGGTACCATCTGTTTCTGCAGTAGCCAGCTATGTTGGCCCGGTATTTCTTGGCAGTAGGGTTAGCTTGTTCAAAAATAGATTGGTGGCTAACTTTACATACAGTATATTACAGTACACACAGTTCTTTGTGGTCTGAGTGTTAGGCTTATGTGGGGTTTTGCTAGTGTGATGTCAGTGTGTGTGTGTGTGTGTGTGTGTGTGTGTGTGTGTGTGTGTAGGTGTATTACTGACGTGCAGCAGTAGGTGGTACTTGAGGATCCTCTGCACTGGCTTGAGCAGGTAGGAGCCCAGAGGCAGGGAGTGTCTCAGAGATTCCTGACGCTCCCGGAAAAACTTAGCCAACACCTTATTCCTCATACACTCAGTCAACACAGCCACTGACCTGCAGAGAGAGAGATGGAGGGAGAGAAGGAAAAATAAAATATGATATTAATCCTAGGAAACAATGACAGATATTGTAGCCCAATTAAAATACAGAATGACAGATCCCACACACACAGTCCTGTCTTAGGGAACAGTGCAAGGTCATGTAAAGGCCCATGTGAGGTCAGAGTGTTTGTAAGTAGATGGATTGTGTCGAGGTACAGATCTGGGGAAGGGTACCAAAAAACTTCTGCAGGATTTAAGGTCCCCAAGAACACAGTCATTCTTAAAATGGAAGACGTTTGGAAAAACCAAGACTCTTCCTAGAGCCGGCCAAACTGAGCAATCGGGGGAGAAGGGCCTTGGACAGGTAGGTGACCAAGAACCCGATGGTCACTCTGACAGAGCTCCAGAGTTCCTGTGTGATGAGAGAACCTTTCAAAAGGACAACCATCTCTGCAGCACTCCACCAATCAGGCCATTATGGTAGAGTGGCCAGACGGAAGCCACTCCTCAGTAAAAAGGCACATGACAGCCCGTTTGAAGTTTGCACCTAAAGGACTCTCAGACCATGAGAAACAAGATTCTCTGGTCTGATGAAACCAATATTGAAACCTGGCACCATCCCTACGGCGAAGCATGGTGGTGGCAGCATCATGCAGTGTTTTTCAGAGGCAGGGACTGGAAGACTTGTCAGGATCGAGGGAAAGATGAACGATGTACAGAGATCCTTGATGAAAACCTGCTCCAGAGAGCTGAGGACCTCCGATTGGGCCGAAGGTTCACCTTCCAACAGGACAATAAACCTAAGCACACAGCCAAGACCACGCAGGAGTGGCTTCAGGACAAGTCTCAATGTCCTTGAGTGGCCCAGCCAGAGCACAGACCTGAACATGATCGAACATCTCTGGGGAGACCTGACAATAGCTGTGCAGAGACACTCCCCATCCAACCTGACAGAGCAAATACAGGTGTGCCAAGCTTGTAGCATCATACCCAAGAAGACTCGAGGCTGTAATTGCTGCCAAATGTTCTTCAACAAAGAACTGAGTAAAGGGTATGAATACTTACGTAAATGTGTTTTTTTCTTTCATAAATTTGCAAAAATTCAAAACAAATTTTTATGGGGTATTGTGTGTAGATTGATGAGGGGGAAAAACGATTTCATCCATTTTAGAATAAGGCTGTAATGTAACAAAATGTGAGAAAAGTAAAGGGGTCTAGGGCCTCCCGAGTGGTGCAGTGGTCTAAGGCTGTGCCACTAGAGATTCTGGGTTTGAGTCCAGGCTCTGTCGCAGCTGGCCATGACAGGGAAACCCACGGGGCGGCTCACAATTGGCCCAGTGTCGGCCGGGTTAGGGGGGGGTTTGACAGGGATGTCCTTGTCCATTCGCGCACTAGCGACTCCTGTGGCGGGCCGGGAGCAATGCACGCTGACACGGTTGCCAGGTGTACTGTGTTTCTTCCGACACATTGGTGTAGCTGGCTTCCAAGTTAAGTGGGCATTGTGTCAAGAAGCAGTGGGGCTCAGCTGGGTTGTGTTTCGGAGGACGCACGGCTCTCGACCTTCGCCTCTCCCGAGTCCGTACGGGAGTTGCAGTGATAAGACAAGACTAACTACCAATTGTATACCATGAAATCAGGGAGAAAAAGGGGTCAAAAAATGAAAAAAGTCAAGGGGTCTGAATGCACTGTATGTCCGCATGTGTGTGTATGTGTTTGTCAACCACCACCTCACACAGCTGGTGACCCTAGCTAACGACTGGTGGCCCAACTGACACACACACACACACACAACTACAGTAGGAACCGAGGCTGTAGATGTATCTCCGTCATTCTGAGCTCTCAGGTTGGGTTTCACAGAGATAACAATGTGAGCCCTGTGGAGAGCTGCACTGGAATGTGGACACACGCTATATTTAACTACTTAAATAATCACCATCAACTACTAATCACTTGTCAGTAGTAGCATAATGCACAATGCTAAAACAACACTTCAGACATGTCGCAGCCAATGGTGTACGGCTTGTAATGTGTCACAACCATTGTGAAATGCACTGCTCTCATTAGGCTTCATTGTGAAGAATTGTCTCACATTTTCGGCCCCAAGACACACCACATGCACACACGCACATGGTTTCCTATGACAAGACGTTGTTCACACAAGGTGAAATAAAACATTAAAGCCAGCCACTGAGTATGATAAGGTGGCGGATATAATACCCATCTGTCAGAATAGGGGCTGTAACTCTGTCAACAGGCTCCCTTTCAAATAAATAACTAAATAGAGAGGGAGATGCAGACTGACTCCTGTTGGGTTGGGATGTATATCAGGGCTACCCAGAGAGAGAGGCTGGGGTACTGTAGCTCTATAAAGACAGTACAAAGATATACGACACTCTGGGAATCAAGAACTTGAAGGTGAGATTCACCTGTATGCAAATGCAGATCACAAGGAGGAAGATTATACTTCTATATATGTTCATACTACACAGACTGTCAAACACGGACCAGAGGAGGTTGGTGGGAAGAGCTATAGGACGACGGGCTCATTGTAATGGCTGGAATGGAGTCAAATGTAGTTTCCATATGTTTGATACCATTCCATGTATTTCATTACAGCCATTACAAATTAGCCTGTCCTCCTATAGCCCCTACCACCAGCATCCTCTGACACACACTCACACACAATGAGTGGGGCAGACTACACGGAGTATACAAAACAAAGACCTGCTCTTTCCATGACAGACTGACCAGGTGAATCCAGGTGAAAGCTGTGATCCCTTATTGATATCACTTGTTAATTCACTTCAATCAGTGTAGATGAAGGGGAGGATACGGGTTAAAGAAGGATTTCTAAACCTTGAGACAAGACATGGATTGTGCATGTGTGCCATTCAAAGGGTGAATGGGCAAGACAAAATATTTAAGTTCCTTTGAACGGGGTATGGAAGTAAGTGCCAGACGCACTGGTTTGAGTCTAGAGCTGCAACACTGCTGGGTTTTTCACGCTCAACAGTTTCCTGTGTGTATCAAGAATGGTTCTCTACCCAAAGGACATCCAGCCAACTTGACACAACTGTGGGAAGCATTGTCAATATGGGCCAGCATCCCCGTGGAACGCTTGACACCTTGTAGTTCATGTTCCGACGAATTGAGGCTGTTCTGAAGGAAAAAGGGTGTGCAACTCAATATTAGGAAGGTGTTCCTATTTTTTTTTACACAGTGTTACATGTAGATAACTTCGTTAGAAAGAATACTAAGAATACTATATTTCCCTTGACAGAGTTGACAAATTAGCCTGTCCTCCTATAGCACAATGTAAAAAATGGCTCAACTTATCCCACAAGTAGAATATAACTTTGTCCACCCAAATATAGAATATAACTTTATTGTCCACCCAAATATAGACAGTAGCCTTTGATTTTACCACACAAGTACCATAAAATAATCTGGTGTCAGAAGTCATAGTTGAGGTTGCTTTACCTTGGATAGTTGGTGCAGTACTGAGTGTAAATGTGGAACTCTTCACTCTGGGAAAGAAAGACAAAATATTTACATTAATGTTACATTAGCATCAGTCCCTGATCAAATAATTACATTCACATTACATTTGGCATCAGTACCTGAAATCACTCATACCAGTAGCAGCAGCAGGAGGAAATAAACTATCCTCCCTAGAACCAACCTAAATTCCTCTATTGACTAGACACTTTTTAGAACCTTGTAAAATGTGTGCCAACAGGGAAGAGTGAGAGTGAGTTTCCAGTAAATGGAGTGTTTGTGTCAAGGGGAAGGGGGGAGGTTACACTGGGTGAGTCAGTGGTCAAGCGTTCCTGAGGATAGATTAAGGAGGTCTCTCACATCAGTTTAAAGGCAAAGAATGAAAGTGAACCTTGATTACAAGTATCCATGTCTTAAAGCTTCAATCAGCAGTTGAAACGGTAACAAAGCGTTCTCTCCGCCCGTTTCGGTAAAAAGCTGAGGGACGGGGCTGGAGAAATGTAACCACTCTCAAATTCATAGTTCTCAACTTCTCAGCTATGGATGCAAGGACTGACCATCCATGATATCACATGTATAGTTTTAACCATGTTTTGAGGCTATACTATACAAGTGTTTGTTTACATTTATTTTGTGTACAAACATTGGAGTAAAACAAGCTTATATTTTGGTTTCTGATGGGGTACGACAGTTGAACTAAGCTCATGAGGACTTTATAAGTTATATCTTGAAGAATCAGTGGGTACATATCATTAATTTCTGAGTACCAAAATGTATGTAGCAACTTCTGATTGACCCTTTAAAGGCAATGTTGAGCGCTATATGCTGTGGAGACTGATTTTCCCATCCCCACCCCTTTAATTTGGCCGTTTCCACCTCTCATGCCTCCCTGCACTTCAAAGACATCAGAGGCAGCATGACTTATCAAAGCTGGAATGAACCTCGCTCTCCTCCCTATCCCTTTTTCTCTACCTCCATCACGCTGAATGTCTCTTCTGTTCACGCTCTTTCACTCTTGATCACAGTCTCTCACTACTTATGCCTTTACATATCTTCTACCATCTCTCCCTCTCTCATGTTCCGTCTCTAGCCCTCTAGCTTTCATATCCCTCTCCATCTCTCCATACCCTCCTTCCTTTGTCATCCCCCTCCACTTGCTGTTGAGCATTCACATGACCCTAGAGTTGCGTAACTGATAATAGCCCTGGTCCTGATTGTGTTCATCATGTGTCCATAAATACTCTGGGTTAGGCCAGAAACAGGAAGTGGACAGTTATCACAGGAAACAGCATCATAAACACAGAGGACAGATGACTGGGGAGCTGTCTGGTTCCTGTGGCTCTGCACATGAACACTCATACTCTACAAACACATATACCGTACACACTCGAGAACAAGAACAAGTGATGCCCTCAATTCATATTCAAAAATAACTCCCATGTACGCGCCCGCACACACACACACACGTATGAAGACACCCCTTCAAATTTGTGGATTCGGCAATTTCAGCCACACCCGTTGCTGACAGGTGTATAAAACCGAGCACACAGCCATGCAATCTCCATAGCCAAACATTGGTAGTAGAATGGCCTTACTGAAGAACTCAGTGACTTCAACGTGGCACCGTCATAGGATGCAACCTATGCTACAAGTCTGTTCATCACATTTCTGCACTGCTAAAGCCACCCCAGTCAACTGAAAGTAATGTTATTGTGAAGTGGAAACGTCTAGGAGCAACAAAGGCTCAGCCGCGAAGTGGTAAGCCACACAAGCTCACAGAACGGAACCGGCGAGTGCTGAAGTGCGTACAAATCATCTCACAGAGTTCCAAATGTTCTCTGGAAGCAAGGTCAGCACAATAACTGTTTGTAAGCAGCTTCATGAAATGGGTTTTACTGTCCGAGCAGCCGCACACAAGCTTAAGATCAACATGCGCAATGCCAAGCGTTGGCTCGATAGGTGTAAAGCTCACCGACGTTGGACTCTGGAGCAGTGGAAACACGTTCTCTGGAGTGATGAATCACGCTTCACCATCTGGCAGTCTGAAGAACAAATCTGGGTTTGGTAGATGGCAGGAGAACGCTACCTGCCCGAATGCATAGTGCCAACTGTAAAGTTCGGTGGAAGAGGAATAATGATCTGGGGCTGTTTTCAATGGTTCGGGCTAGGCCACTTAGTTCCAGTGAAGGGAAATCTTAAACGCAACAACATACAAAGACATTGCAGACGATTCTGTGCTTCCAACTTTGTGGCAACAGTTTGGAGAAGGCCCTTTCCTGTTTCAGCATGATAATGCCCCCATGCAAAAAAGCGAGGTCCATATAGAAATTATTTGTCGAGATTGGTGTGGAAGAACTTGACTTGCCTGCACACAGCCCTGACCTCAACCCCATTGAACACCTATGGGATGAACTGGAACGCCGACTGCGAGCTAGGCCTAATCGCCCCACAACATCAGTGACCGACCTCACTAATGCTCGTGGCTGAATGGAAGCAAGTCCCCGCAGCAATGTTCCTACATCTAGTGGAAAGGCTTCCCAAAAGAGTGGAGACTGTTATAGCAGGAACGGAGGGACCAACTCCATATTAATGCCCATTATTTTGGAATTAAATGTTCGAAAAGGCAGGTGTACACAAACTTTTAGTGTACATACATACATACATACATACTATAGTACACGTGTATGTGTGAACACACACACACACAAACACTGCCTGGAGGTTCTCCGTGGGAAAAGCAGTAAATTGAAGAGCAGGCTTCTCTTTAGTCTCCAACAGTCTGCCACCAGAGAGCCAGCTAAACACAACCAGATGTCCCACCAATACACACACACTCCTAATACACACACTCTCTCCATCCTAACATGTACTCTGTGACCCAAAAACAGCAAACCAGTCACAGAAATAGAACGGATCTATAAAATATTGCCCTTGTAAAAGTAAATGAACTCATCCACTATATATATATATATATATATATATATATATATACACATACATACATACATACATACATATACACACACTGAGCATTCACCCTTGTGGGGCCCCAGTTTGAGGGTCAGCGAAGTGGAGATGTTTCCTACCTTCACCCCCTGGGGTCGGCCCATCAGAAAGTCCAGGACCGCAGGGTTGAGACTCAGGGCCTCCAGCTTAATGATGAGCTTGGATGGTCTACGGTGTTGAATTCTGAGCTGTAGTCAATGAACAGCATTCTAACATCTGGACAAGAGGACTACTTATGTGTGCAGTGTGATGGTGATTGCATCGTCTGTGGACCTGTTGGGGCGGTATGCAAACTGAAGTGGGTCTAGGGTGGCAGGTAAGGCGGAGGTGATATGATCCTTGACTAGTCTCTCAAAGCATTTCATGATGACAGAAGGTGAGTGCTACGGGGCGATAGTCATTTATTTCAGTTACCTTTGCCTTCTTGGGTACAGGAAAAATGGTGGCCATATTGAAGCATGTGGGGTGTGGGGATAGAAGACTGGGATAGGGAGCGATTGAATATGTCCGTAAACACAACAGCCAGTTGGTCTGCGCATGCTCTGAGGACCCGGCTAGGGCCAGCAGCGCTGTGAGGGTTAACACATTTAAATGTCTAACTCACGACGGCTACAGAGAAGGAGAGGGGGCCCACAGTCCTTGTTAGCGAGCAGTGTCGGTGGAACTGAAATTATCCTCAAAGCAGGCAAAGAAGCTCTTTAGTTTGTCTGGAAGCAATTCGTCGTTGTCCGTGACGTGGCTAGTTTTCTTTTTGTAGTCTGTAATTGCCTGTAGATCCTGCCACATACGGCTCGTGTCTGAGCCGTTGAATTGCAACTCCACTTTGTCCCTGTGCCGACATTTTGCTTGTTTGATTGCCTTGTAGAGAGAATAACTACACTGTTAATAACTACACGGCCATATTCCCAGTCCTCTTTCCATGGTTAAATGCAGTGGTTCGCGCTTTCCGTGTTGCACAAATTCCTTCCATCCATCTATGGTTTTTGTTTAGGGTAGGTTGCTAATAGTCACAACCCGGTGGCTATACAGACTCAGACAACATATCCGGAGAGAGCCATGTTTCCATGAAATAGAGAATGTTACAATCTCTGATGTCTCTCTGGAAGGCAACCCTTGCCCTAATTTCATCCACCTTGGTGTCTAGAGACTGGACATTGGTGAGGAGTATACAAGTGTGGTTCCCACCGTGAAGCATGGACGAGGAGATGGGATGGTACTTTGCTGGTGACACTGTCAGAGATTTATTTATGATTCAATGCAAACTTAACTAGCATGGCTACCACAGCATTCTGCAGCGATACGCCATCCCATCTGGTTTGTGCTTAGTGGGACTATCATTTGTTTTTCAACAGGACAATCACCCAAAACACACCTCCAGGCTGTGTAAGGGCTATTTGACCAAGAAAGAGAGTGACGGAGTGCTGCATCAGATGACCTTGCCTCCACAATCACCCGACCTCAACCCAATTGAGATTATTTTGAATTAATTGGACTGCGGAGTGAAGGGAAAGCAGCCAACAAGTGCTCAGCATATGTGGGCACTCCTTCAAGACAGTTAGAAAAGCATTCCTCATGAAGCTGGTTAAGAGAGTGTGCAAAGTTGTCATCAAGGGGAAGGGTGGCTACTTTGAAGAATCTAAAATATATTTAGATTTTGTCAACACTTTTTTGGTTAATACATGATTCCATGTGTTTTATTTCATAGTTTTGATGTCTTCACTATTATTCTACAATGTAGAAAATAGTAAAAATAAAGAAAAACCCTTGAGAGTCCAAACTTTTGACTGGTTTGTGCACATGCACGCACGCACGCGCACACACACCATCCAAAGTATATCCAGTACATTGGGTCCTCCTGATTGAGTCCTAAACCACAGCAGGCATTTACACAGTATATATATATATATATATATATATGCTATTTAGCAGATGCTTTCACGTGTGGTGCCAGGACAAGTACCTCTCCCTCAACCTGATCAAGACAAAGGAGATGATTGTGGACTACAGGAAAAGTGGAGTCCACAATCAGAGGAGCAGGTTGACAGCTTTAAGTTCCTTGGTGTCCACATCACCAACAAACGATCATGGTCCAAACACAATAAGACAGTCGTGAAGAAAGCACAACAAAACCTATTCCCCCTCAGGAGACTGAAAAGTTTTGGCATGGGTCCTCAGATCCTCAAAAAGTTTTACAGCTGCACCATCGAGAGCATCCTGACTGGTTGCATCACTGCCTGGTATGGTAACTGCTCGGCCTCCGACCGCAAGGCACTACAGAGGGTAGTGTGTATGGCCCAGTATGTCACTGGGGCCAAGCTTCCTGCCATCCAGGACCTCTATACCAGGCGGTGTCAGAGGAAGGCCCTAAAATTGTCAAAGACTCCAGCCACCCTAGTCATAGACAGTTCTCTCTGCTGCCGCACGGCAAGCGGTACCGGAGCGCAAAGTCAAGGTCCAAAAGGCTTCTCAACAGCTTCTACCCCCAAGCCATAAGACTCCTGAACAGCTAATCGAAGGGCTACCCAGACCCCTCTTTTACACTGCTACTCTGTTTATTATCCATGCATAGTCACTTTAACTCTACCTACATGTACCTATTACCTAGACTAACCGGTACATTGACTCTGTACCGGTACCCCCTGGATATAGCCTCACTAGTGTTATTTTACTGCTGCTCATAAATTATTTGTTACCTTTATTTTCATATTTATTTATATATATATATATATATATATATATATATATATATATATATATATATATATACACACACACACACACACACACACACACAATTGAAGTCGGAAGTTTACATACACTTAGGTTGAAGTCATTAAAACTCGTATTCAACCACTCCACAAGTTTCTTGTTAACAAACTATAGTTTTGGCAAGTCGGTTAGGACATCTACTTTGTGCATGACAAGTAATTTTTTCAACAATTGTTTAAAGACAGATTTCACATAATTCACTGTATCCCAATTCCAGTGGCTCAGAAGTTTACATACACTAAGTTGACAATGCCTTTAAACAGCTTGGAAAATTCCAGAAAATTATGTCATGGCTTTAGAAGCTCCGATAGGCTAATTGACATCGTCTGAGTCAATTGCAGGTGTACCTGTGGATGTATTTCAAGGCCTACCTTCAAACTCAGTGCCTCTTTGCTTGACATCATGGGAAAATCAAACGAAATCAGCCAAGACCCCAGAAAATAAATTGTAGACCTCCACAAGTCTGGTTCATCTTTGGGAGCAATTTCCAAATGCCTGAAGGTACCACGTTCATATGCACAAATAATAGTACGCAAGTATAAACACCATGGGACCACGCTGCCATCATACCGCTCAGGAAGGAGACGCGTTCTGTCTCCTAGAGAGGAACGTACTTGGTGCGAAAAGTGCAAATCAATCCCAGAACAGCAGCAAAGGACCTTGTGAAGATGCTGGAGGAAACAGGTATAAAAGTATCTATATCCACAGTAAAACGAGTCCTATATTGACATAACCTGAAAGTCCACTCAGCAAGGAAGAAGCCACTGCTCCAAAACTGCCATAAAAAAGCCAGACTACAGTTTGCAACTGCACGTAGGGACAAAGATCGTACTTTTTGGAGAAATGTCCTCTGGTCTGATGAAACAAAAACAGAACTGTTTGGCAATAATAACCATCATTATGTTTGGATAACAAAGTCAAGGTAGTGGAGTGGCCATCACAAAGACCTGACCTCAATCCTATAGAAAATTTGTGGGCAGAACTGAAAATGCGTGTGCGAGCAAGGAGGCCTACAAACCTGACTCAGTTACACCAGCTCTGTCAGGAGGAAGTTAAACAATTTAAAGGCAATGCTACCAAATACTAATTGAGTGTATGTAAACTTCTGACCCACTGGGAATGTGATGAAATAAATAAAAGCTGAAATAAATCTCTCTACTATTATTCTGACATTTCACATTCTTAAAATAAAGTTGTGATCTTAACTGACCTAAGACAGGGAATTTTTACTAGGATTAAATGTCAGGAATTGTGAAAAACTGAGTTTAAATGTATTTGGCTAAGGTGTATGTAAAACGTCCGACTTCACCTGTATGAAAATATATATATTATTTATTTTTACTGAACACTTTTTCTTAACTTCTTAAAGCATTGTTGGTTAAGGGCTTGTAAGTAAGCATTTCACTGTATGGTCTACACCTGTTGTATTCGGCGCATGTGACAAATAACGTTTGATAATACAGCAAGGCAGAGATGGAATCTGTGATTTCTGCTCATCTTTGATCTGTGAGGACATTTTCTAAATTACATTACCAATCACTCCTGATATAACATAGATATAGATTAATAGTAGGGAAATTTGTATTCGAATACTTGTGTGAATATTCATTTCTACGGGAATGTTTATATATTCCCATTTTAAAACAGATTCTAACACTGAAAAGGTGTTTTCTAAATTAGATTCAAATATCCATGTGACGTTGTTACATTCAAAGATATACCATGACATTTCTAATTATTAATTAAATAAAACAAAAACCTTTCCAACGTAGTTATGACAAGCATGGTGCCTTCACGTGCGTAGCTTGTTGTTCATCTTGGCCAAAGAGGCTCAAGAGAAATGTGTAGCAAGTGGAGTGAGAGTTCACTAATGCAATACAAGATGGAATCAAATCTTAGTGAAATGAGAAGGAGTAGGCTATAACAAGCAACCAATCAGTATAGCTGTTGTTTTATCTAAATGGGGTTGGAGAGAAAGCACAGCATGTGGCCTCAATTAGCCTGGCTAGCTATAGCTGGCTGGCTTTGCTATTTAGCTAGCTTCTCTAGGCTACTCCAGTCAAGACAGGCACTGTTATATGGGATGATAAATAACATTGTGGTTGCTACAAGTTAGCTATTCTTGGCTGTAGCCGAGTCGCCTTGGCATCTCTCTCCTTCCGTCTGCTCGCTACACACACACAACATGTACTTTGAATATGCAACAACAATTCAGGATACTATTCGAACAGTGAAATTGTTTAAAACCCCCCATCCCTAATTAATAGTGACGTTTAGATCATCTCAGAACAGCAAGGCAGAGACGGAACCTGAGGATTTCTGCTGAGGTACCATAGATTTAGATATAGTATCTCCAGACTGTGCTGCTCATCATTATTATGATAGGACTAAACCATTATGGGATGTTATATAGTAATTGGTTTTGCTTCTGTATCGACCGGCTGGCATGCTGAGGGGTCTAGACTGCCGAGGGGAGCTATGGGTTAGGAGATCAGCTAAACGCTGAAGAGGACTGAAGAGGAAAGATTTTTTTCTACCAGATGATAAAACATTATGATCTTGTTTTAATTGCGCAACACTGGTGCAGTCAGCATGTAGGGACCCATAAAGACTAGGCTGCTTACTCAACACATTTCACTGAAAGCAGGGTAAGGAACATAAGGACAGATAGACGATTACCTCCAAGAGGAGGAGGGAGGGAGGGATTTATGGTCTGTTTTTTCACTCCTTCAAAAGCTTTGCCGAGTTGTGACTAAGTTGGGGGGGGATTGTCTGCAATGAACAAATGTTTCCAGGCAGTTGTCTGGCTACTGACCCAACACCAATTCATGACCCACACACACACTACAATAATCAGGGAATGTTTCTAAACGCACGCAACCTCTATTGTATGGTCACGTAACAGTGATGGCACACACTACTTTGGATAACTGCAATCAAAAGAGTGTGCAGGTTTGAATCTGTACTAAATATGTAAGTAAACACACATTTAACATGTGTAAAGTGACTGTGATAAGGCCACCTACAAACCACGGAGGCCCTTGATTCATTAATAGTTTATTGTAAAATATACTAAAGAAAAATATAAAACGCAACATGTAAAGTCAGCTTCATGTTTCATGAGCTGAAATAAAAGATCCCAGAAATGTTCCATATGCACAAAAAACGTCTTTCTCTCAAATGATGTGCACAAATTTGTTAACATCCCTGTTAGTGAGGATTTCTCCTTAACCAAAATAATCCATCCACCTGACAGGTGTGGCATATCAAGAAACTGATTAAACATCATGATCATTGCACAGGTGCACCTTGTGCTAGGGACAATAAAAGGCCACACTAAAATATGCAGTTTAGTCACGCAACACAATGTTGTCGCAAGATTTGAGGGAGCGTGCAATTGGCATGCTGATTGCAGGAATGTCCACCAGTTGTTGCCAAATCAATTTTGAATTCAGACTGTAAAGCAACAACATGTGGATTAAGTCAAGGGGTATGAATACTTTTGAAGTGATTTATTGTGGTATTGGGATGATGAATATGTGGAGCATGGACTGGGTAACTATACAAATTCAACAAGAGCACTATCGTACACACTGGTACAGACCGCAGTGAAATGACTAGTGTGTTTGTGAATGTCCAGACTGATAAACTCTGGTTACAGACAGATTACTGTGTACTTATTGTGGTATTGGTAGAGATGTGTCTGTTGAGTAAGTGTTAGTATGCAGTTATCATGAAATAGAATGATTTAATGTAGAAAAGGATTGGAAAGGCCAAACACAGTTATAGACACACACACACACACACAGAGAGAGAGAGAGATAAGAGAAACGAGAGGAGAATATTTTTTCTCAGGTGTTGAAGTATTACCATTAGCCCTCACCAGTAAATGGTGACTAGACATTTTGCCGGCCCTTAAATTTCCTCAGAAATTGTGCTTCTCTGTCAGTATGATGAAGTACAATTTTGGTTAGTTTGTAACCTAAATAATGTTGTGTGTGTTACATGTTCTGGAGTGTTTTTTGTTCCGAACGAGCTGTTCAGACAGGCTTCAACAAGAAAGAAAAAGAGAAAAGAAAGAGACCTACCTTGGCTACGAAACACTCTGCAATGGCCACAGGGTCCGAATTACACTTTTCCAGGTCATGAAGCAGATCTCTGTAAACCCCAAAAATGATCACATCAGCATATCAGTACTTTAACCACTTGCACACCACACACTTAATTCAATGATTGGAATACAAACAGAGTTACACACTTACCAAACTGCTCCCCATCGCTCTTTGTTATAAACAGCAAACATTTTCAGGAACAAATATAACTTGGGACACAGTATTAGGTCCTAGGGTACTCTGCTTACAACAAAAAGTAACTTCCGTGAATTGAAATAGGTTGTGTGTGTGTGTCCCTAATTCTTATTGGTTGATGGATATATGGTCAACTGGTGTAGCCATTGTTACATGTCTAGGGAATGAGGTCATTGTGACGGTTTGTAAGGAGTTTGTGTCAAACCAAACTCCCTCACTATGTGAATTCTCCCTAGGTTTTTCTCTCCCTCCCTGTGTTGCTGTGTGTCTTTATGTGACAGCTGACAGTCTGAGTGACTAGGCTTCCAGCAGACCTGGTGGTTTTGAACATGCACTCATCAGATGGACAAAACAACGTCGATTGGTCACTGGCCCCCTCACACATCGACAGGTGAGACAAACTGTCCTCATTCTGTAGATTCTTTGGATACTGCACTCTGTATTTGTTTGTGTTTGTTTGTGTTTGAGTGTGTGTGTGTGTGTGTGTGTGTGTGTGTGTGTGTGTGTGTGTGTGTGTGTGTGTGTGTGTGTGTGTTTACCTGTTGAAGTGGTAGATGTCTCGGATGTTCCCGAATAGAGAGCCTCTCTCCTCTGAGCTCAGTGCCAGGCAAGACTGGTTACTGATACACTCCAGGTAATCCTACAGAGAGAGAAAAAAATATGTTTTTTGAGAAACAATGTATGTGACTTCATGCAATTGTTCTTTCGACTTCTAAATGTATGGTTTTTGAAATACATTGCCAATTACAGAATATATTTCATGCCAATAAAGCATATTGAATTGAGTGAAAGTGAGCGAGAGCAACAGACACACAGACAGAGACACAGAGAGAGAGAGAGAGAGAGAGAGACAGCAACAAAGAGAAAGAGAGAGAGAGAGAGAGAGAGACAGCGACAGAGAGATGGAAAGAGCGAGAGGGACAGCAAGAGGCAGCGACAGACAGAGACACGGAGAGAGCAAGGTTAGTTATGAACCCCACATCAAAGTGTTTTGAGGAATATCTCATCAAGTCATGCGAGGGGGACAGTATGACTGACATGCTCCCTGGCGTCATTCTACCAACCCCCCACCAACACGCACTCTGAACACACACTATGAACACACTCTCCACGTATAAAAACACAGCATCGTAAACACTTTGAGACCACATACACTTCACACACGTATTCAACACACATTCAATCTGCTTTAGACGAAGAGCATTCCAATCTAGTAAAACAACTGGGCCCACAGCCCACTTCTCCCTGACTTCAGTCCAGTCTTAACCCACCTACTTAACTAGAGACTATTCAGTGGGTACTCCTCTTTGTCCAGATGGCTGTTTGACCAGCACAGCAAAATGTCTAAGGGCCTACAGTACTCACAGATGGACAGTGTCCAAAGCTAATAGGATAGGATACACTGGTGAGAGGCTTGTAGAGAAGTGTTTAAGGAACTGAGGCTGTGTCTGTTCAGACAGTATCTTATCTCACCATCTCAGCCATCAGTCATGACATGTTCAGCTACCAATAGTGATTATACGCCTCAGCATTCTCTCCACGTGTATACAGACATGGTCCCGCGCGCGCACACACACACACAGACACACACAAACTGTCTCTCCCTCATCCTGTTTCTCCTCTCGATCTCATTGACAGATGGGATAAGTACATTCTACAGTTGAAGTCGGAAGTTTACATACACTTAGCTTGGAGTCAGTAAAACTTGTTTTGAACCACTCCACAAATTTCTTGTTAACAAACTAGTTTCGGCAAGTCGGTTCGGACGTCTACTTTGTGCATGACACAAGTAATTTCCACTTCCATTCACCCAATTCCATTGGGTCAGAAGTTTACATACACCACGTTGACTGTGCCTTTCAACAGCTTGGAAAATTCCCAGAACATTATGTAATGGCTTTAGAAGCTTCTGATAGGCTAATTGACATAATTTGAATCAATTGGAGGTGTACCTGTGGATGTATTTCAAGGCCTACCTTTAACTTCTTGGATATAGGGGGCGCTAATTTAATTTTTGGATGAAAAACGATATTTTGTCACGAAAAGATGCTCGACTATGCACATAATTGACAGTTTTGGAAAGAAAACTCTGACGTTTCCAAAACTGCACAGATATTGTCTGTGAGTGCCACAGAACTGATGTTACAGGCGAAACCCAGATAAAAATCCAATCAGGAAGTGCCGCATTTTTTGAAACCGCCTCATGCCAATGACTCCTTATATGGCTGTGAATGGGCCACAAATGAGCTTAGGCTTTCTGTCGCTTCCCCAAGGTGTCGACAGCATTGTGACGTATTTGTAGGCATATCATTGGAAGATTGACCATATCTACCAGGTGGTCGCTTGGTGTCCTACGTTGCAATTATTGCGTAATCTCCAGCTGCAGTATTTTTCCGTTCGCTTCTGATGAGAAACCAACTGTCACGACTGATATATTATCGAATAGATATGTGAAAAACACCTTGAGGATTGATTCTAAACAAAGTTTACCATGTTTCTGTCGATATTATGGAGCTAATTTTTCTTAGCCAAACGTGATGAACAAAACGGAGCTATTTCGCCAACACAAATAATATTTTTGGAAAAAAATGAACATTTGCTACCTAACTGAGAGTCTTGTCATTGAAATCATCTGAAGTTCTTCAAAGGTAAATGATTTTATTTGAATGCTTTTCTTGTTTTTGTGAAAATGTTGCCTGCTGAATGCTAGGCTTAATGCTATGCTAGGCTATATATATATATATTTATTTCATTTCATTTGCGGTTTTCATGAATAGAAAAGTTGCGTTATGCTAATGCATTATAGTTTAAGTATTTTTCTGTCGATTTCTCAGCCAAGCAGGATGAACAAACGTGACATTTTTTGCCTACAAAAATATTATTTTGGGAAAAAAGGAACACTTGCTATCTAACTGGGAGTCTCCTGAGTGAAAGCATCTGAAGTTCTTCAAAGGTAAATGATTTAATTTGGTTGCTTTTCTTATATTTGTGAAAATGTTGCCTGCTGCCAGCACAGCCTAGCATAGCATTATGCCATGCTAAACTTACACAAATGCTTGTCTAGCGTTGGCTGTAACGCATATTTTGAAAATCTGAGATGACAGTGTTGTTAACAAAAGGCTAAGCTTATGTTTGAATATATTTATTTAATTTCATTTGCGATTTTCATGAATAGTTAACGTTGCGTTATGGTAATGCACTTGAGGCTATGATTACGCCCCCGGATACGGGATTGCTCGTCGCTAGAGGTTAAACTCAGTGCCTCTCTGCTTGACATCATGGGAAAATCAAAAGAAATCAGCCAAGACCTCAGAATTTTTTTTGTAGACCTCCACAAGTCTGGCCGTCACACTGCTCAGTGAGGAGATGCATTCTGTCTCCTAGAGATGAACGTACTTTGATGCGAAAAGTGAAGATGCTGGAGGAAACAGGTACAAAAGTATCTATATCCACAGTAAAACGAGTCCTATATCGACATAACCTGAAAGGCTGCTCAGCAAGGAAGAAGCCACTGCTCAGCAAGGAAGAAGCCACCGCCATAAAAAAAAGCCAGACTACGGTCTGCAACTGCACATGGCGACAAAGGTCATACTTTTTGGAGAAATGTCATCTGGTCTGATGAAACAAAAATAGAACTGTTTGGCCATAATGACCATTGTTATGTTTGGAGGAAAAAGGGGGAGGCCTGTAAGCCGAAGAACACTATCCCAACCGTGAATGGGGGTGGCGGCATCATGTTGTGGGGGTGCTATGCTGCAGGAGGGACTGGTGCACTTCACAAAATAGATGGCTTCATGAGGTAGGAAAATTATGTGGATATATTGAAGCAACATCTCAAGACATCAGTCAGGAAGTTAAAGCTTGGTTGCAAATGGGTCTTCCAAATGGGTCTTCCAAATGGACAATGACCCCAAGCATACTTCCAAAATTGTGGCAAAATGGCTTAAGCACAACAAAGACAAGGCATTGGAGTGGCCATCACAAAGCCCTGACCTCAATCCTATAGACAATTTGTGGGCAGAACTGAAAAGGCGTGTGCGAGCAAGGAGGCCTAGAAACCTGAAACCTGCAAAAAGTTTTACTCAAATTAAACAATTTAACCTGTTGAGTGTAGGGGGCAGTATTTTGATGTTTGGATGAAAAACGTACCCAAATGAAACTGCCTATTTCTCAGGCCCAGAATCTAGAATATGCATATAATTGTCAGATTAGGATAGAAAACACTCTAAAGTTTCCAAAACTGTCCAAATATTGTCTGTGAGTATAACATAACTGATATTGCAGGCGAAAACCTGAGGAAAATCCAACAAGGAAGTGCCTAAGATAAACTAATCTCCCTGTTCCATTGCATGCCTTCCCTCCATTTAAAGGGATATCAACCAGATTCCTTTCCTTATGGCTTCCACATGGTGTGAACAGTCTTGAGACATAGTTTCAGGCTTTTATTCTGAAAAAATGAGCGAGAAGGATCATATCGTGTCAGTGGATGGCTGGGTGCCGGCAGAGTTTTACATGCGCAACAGCTTGGAGCAGACATTTTCTCTCTCTCTCTCTCTCCTATTGAAAAAGCTACAGTCCGGTTGAAATATTATCGAATATTTATTATAAAAACAACCTGAAGATTGATTATAAAAAACATTTGACATGTTTCTACGAACTTTATGGGTACTATTTGGAATTTTCGTCTGCCCACCATGTCCTGCACGAGCCTGTGGATTTCTGAACAAAACGCGCCAACCATAATCTACTATTATTCTGACAGTTCACATTCTGAAAATAAAGTGGTGACCCTAACTGACCTAAGACAAGAGATTTTTTACTAGAATTAAATGTCAGGAATTGTGAAAAACTGAGTTTAAATGTATTTGGCTAAGGTGTATGTAAACTTCCGACTTCAACTGTTTATCTGCAGGCCACACAAAGTAGCCAACCTGCGTGTGTGTGTCCCCCCCCCCCCCCCCCCCCCCCCCCCTGAGGAGAAAGTTTGGAGGATTTAGGGGTGAAAGGGCAGATATGGGGGTTTCAGGGCAATGGTTTAGGGCCAGGTTTGGGGGTTAGACTTTTGGCTTTAATTTAGGATAATGGTGGTCGGTGGAGTCACGGTAAGAGACCAGGATCATGTTTAGGGTTTGGGTTGTCAATCAACACAGCCTAGTCTGAGCCTGATCACTAGAGGTCGACCGATTAATCGGAATGGCCGATTAATTAGGGCCGATTTCAAGTTTTCATAACAATCGGAAATCTGTATTTTTGGACGCAGATTTTTTATTTTTCTTTATTTAACGAGGCAAGTCAGTGAAGAATACATTCTTATTTTCAATGACGGCCTAGGAACGGTGGGTTAACTGCCTTGTTCAGGGGCAGAACAACTGATTTTTACCTTGTCAGCTCAGGGATTCAATCTTGCAACCTTACGGTTAACTAGTTCAATGCTCTAACCACCTGCCTCACGAGGAGCCCGCCTGTTACGCGAATGCAGTAAGAAGCCAAGGTAAGTTGCTAGCTAGCATTAAACTCATCTTATTAAAAAAAAACAATCAATCAATCATAATCACTAGTTATGGTTGATGATATTACTAGTTTATCTAGCGTGTCCTGCGTTGCATATAATCGATGCGGTGCGCATTCGTGAAAAAGGACTGTCGTTGCTCCAACGTGTACCTATCCATAAACACCAATGCCTTTCTTAAAATCAATACACAGAAGTATATATTTTTAAACCTGCATATTTAGCTAAAAGAAAGGTTAGTAGGCAATATTAACCAGTAGAAATTGTGTCAATTCTCTTGCGTTCATTGCACGCAGAGTTAAAGTATATGCAATAGTTTGGGCCACCTGGCTCGTTGCGAACTAATTTGCCAGAATTTTTACGTAATTATGACATAACATTGAAGGTTGTGCAATGTAACAGCAATATTTAGACTTATGGATGCCACCCGTTCGATAAAATACGGAACGGTTCCGTATTTCACTGAAATAATAAACGTTTTGTTTTCGAGATGATAGTTTCCGGATTCGACCATATTAATGACCTAAGGCTTGTATTTCTGTGTGTTATTATGTTATAATTAAGTCTATGATTTGATAGAGCAGTCTGACTGAGCGATGGTAGGCCGCAGCAGGCTCGTAACTATTCATTCAACCACACTTTAGTGCGTTTTGCCAGCAGCTCTTCGCAATGCTTCAAGCATTGCGATGTTTATGACTTCAAGCCTATCAACTCCCGAGATTAGGCTGGTGTAACGATGTGATGTGAAATGGCTAGCTAGTTAGCGGGGTGCGCGCTAATAGCGTTTCAAACGTCACTTGCTCTGAGACTTGGAGTAGTTGTTCCCCTTGCTCTGCATGGGTAACGCTGCTTCGAGGGTGGCTGTTGTTGATGTGTTCCTGGTTCGAGCCCAGGTAGTGGCGAGGAGAGGGATGGAAGCTATACTGTTACACTGGCAATACTAAAGTGCCTATAAGAACATCCAATAGTCAAAGGTATATGAAATACAAATCGTATAGAGAGAAAGAGTCCTATAATTCCTATAATAACTACAACCTAAAACTTCTTACCTGGGAATATTGAAGACACATGTTAAAAGGAACCACCAACTTTCATATGTTCTCATGTTCTGAGCAAGGAACTTAAACGTTAGCTTTTCTTACATGGCACATATTTCACTTTTACTTTCTTCTCCAACACTTTGTTTTTGTATTATTTAACCTCTTTCAGCTAGGGGGCACTATTTTTATGTTTGGAAAAATAACGTTGCCAATGTAAACGGCCTATTTCTCAGGCCCATATGCTAGAATATGCATATAATTTACAGATTAGGATAGAAAACTCTAAAGTTTCCAAAACGGTCAAAGTATTGTCTGTGAGTATAACAGAACTGATAATGCAGGCGAAACCTGAGGAAAATCAAACCAGGAAGTGGCTTCTATTTTGAAAGCTCCATGTTCCATAGCCTGCCTTCGCACCATTTAAAGGGATATTAACCAGATTCCTTTTCCTATCGCTGCCTCAAGGTGTCAGTCTTTAGACATAGTTTCAGGCTTTTATTTTGAAAGATGAGCGAGAAAGATAACATGGCGTTGGTGGATAGCTGGGTGTTCCCAGGAGTTTTGCTTGCGCAGCAGAGTGGGGCAGCCATTGACTCTCCCTCTCCTACTGAAAAAGAGACAGTGCCGGTTGATATATTATCAATTATATATTTTAAAAACAACCTGAGGATTGATTATAAAAAACGTTTGACATGTTTCTGTGGACATGACCGCGTTGTCGTGACCGCTCGAGCCTGTGGATTTCTGAACATAACGCGCCAAATAAACAGAGGTATTTTGGATACAAAAATAATCTTTATGGAACAAAAGGAACATTTGTGTAACTGGGAGGCTCGTGAGTGAAAACATCTGAAGATCAAAGGTAAGCGATTAATTTGATTGCTTTTCTGATTTTCGTGACCAAGCTACCTGATGCTAGGTGTTCATAATGTTTTGTCTAGTGATCGATAAACTTACACAAACGCTTGGATTGCTTTCGCTTCCAATACTCTACTCAGCAAACTGGATGCAGTTTATCACAGTGCCATCCGTTTTGTTACTAAAGTACCTTATACCACTGCGACCTGTATGCTCTAGTCAGGTGGCCCTCGCTACATGTTCGTCGCCAGACCCACTGGCTCCAGGTCATCTACAAGTCTATGCTAGGTAAAGCTCCGCCTTATCTCAGTTCACTGGTCACGATGGCAACACCCACCCACAGCACACGCTCCAGCAGGTGTATCTCACTGATCATCCCTAAAACCAAAACCTCATGTCCGGGACTGGAGCAGGGGGAATGGGATGAAAGGCGTTCTCCAGGTTTCTCTGTGAGTTCGTTTGGAGAAGCCTGATATGCTGCTTAAAACACAGTTATTCAGCCAGGGAAGGACCACCATATAGTGGGGCAAAAAAGTATTTAGTCAGCCACCAATTGTGCAAGTTCTCCCACTTAAAAAGATGAGAGAGGCCTGTAATTTTCATAATAAAAATCACATTGATTTTTAATGAATTTATTTTCAAATTATGGTGGAAAATATGTGTTTGGTCATTAACAAAAGTTTCTCAATACTTTGTTATATACCCTTTGTTGGCAATGACAGAGGTCAAATGTTTTCTGTAAGTCTTCACAAGGTTTTCACACACTGTTGCTGGTATTTTGGCCCATTCCTCCATGCAGATCTCCTCTTGAGCAGTGATGTTTTGGGGCTGTTGCTGGGCAACACAGACTTTCAACTCCCTCCAAAGATTTTCTTTGGGGTTGAGATCTGGAGACTGGCTAGGCCACTCAAGGACCTTGAAATGCTTCTTACGAAGCCACTCCTTCGTTGCCCGGGCGGTGTGTTCGGGATAATTGTCATGCTGAAAAGACCCAGCCACGCCCTTGGCTTTGTTACTTTGGTCCCAGCTCTCTGCAGGTCATTCTCTAGGTCCCCCCCGTGTGGTTCTGGGATTTTTGCTCACCGCTCGTGATCATTTTGACCCCACGGGTTGAGATCTTGCGTGGAGCCCCAGACCGAGGGAGATTATCAGTGGTCTTGTATGTCTTCCATTTCCTAATAATTGCTCCCACAGTTGATTTCTTCAAACCAAGCTGCTTACCTATTGCAGATTCAGTCTTCCCAGCCTGGTGCAGGTCTACAATTTTGTTTCTGGTGTCCTTTGACAGCTCTTTGGTCTTGGCCATAGTGGAGTTTGGAGTGTGACTGTTTGAGGTTGTGGACAGGTGTCTTTTATACTGATAACAAGTTCAAACAGGTGGCATTAATTCAGGTAACGAGTGGAGGACAGAGAAGAAGTTACAGGTCTGTGAGAGGCAGAAATCTTGCTTGTTTGTCGGTGACCAAATACTTATTTTCCACCATAATTTGCAAATAAATTCATTAAAAATCCTACAATGTGATTTTTCTAAATTTGTCTGTCATAGTTGAAGTGTACCTATGATGAAAATTACAGGCCTCTCATATTTTTAAGTGGGAGAACTTGCACAACTGGTGGCTGACTAAATACTTTTTTGCCCCACTGTATATAGGGTGCATCTACCATGTACTACTCAGATACAGTTACAGTGCATCTGGAACATATTCCGACCCCTTGACTTTTTCCACATTTTATTTACATTACTGCCTTATTCTAAAATGTATTGAATTGTTTTTTCCCCTCATCAATTTACACACAATACTCCATAATGACAAAGCAAAAAAACTACTTAGACATTTTTGCAAATGTATAAAAAAAAAAACTGAAATAGTACATTTACATAAGTATTCAGACCCTTGACTCAGTACTTTGTTGAAGCACATCAGCCTTAAGTCTTCTTGGGTATGACGCTACAAGCTTGGCACACCTATATTTGGAGAGTTTCTGCCATTCTTCTCTGCAGATCCTCTAAACTCGGTCAGGTTGGATGGGGAGTGTCGCTGCTCCGACACAATCTTGTCTCGGAGCTCTATGGACAATTCATTCGACCTCATGGCTTGGTTTTTACTCTGACATGCACTGTCAACTGTGGGACCTTATATAGACAGGTGTGTGCCTTTCCAAATGATGTCCAATAAATTGAGTTTACCACAAATTGTAGAAACATCAAGGATTATCAATGGAAACAAGATGCACCTGAGCTCAATATCGAGTCTCATAGCAAAGGGTCTGAACACTTATGCAAAGAAGGTATCTGTTTTTGATTTGTAATATATTTGCAAACATTTCTAAAAACATGTTTTCACTTTGTCATTATGGGGTATTGTGTGTATCTTGATGGGATGCACTGTACATATACATGCATTATGTGCCACACACACACACACACACACAAACCACTACACACATATATGCACATACCAATACAAACACACTGCTTGTGCAGGCCACATCACCGTCCGTCGTTGACAGATGGAGCGCAGGTGAGCCCACAGGAGTCTGGTTAAATATTTATGTTTGGGCAATCACCCCCTCTAACCCTGCGGAAAGCACCACGCAAGGGATTCTGGGTAATGGGTGGAGGGTGACAGCTCTGATGGCGAGTGGCCACGGTGGATAGTAGCACTATACTGTACATTGGTGGTGGTGAATATGATGGTGAATGAGTGCGATGTGTTACACCCACTAAATGGGACCTACTGACAAGCACTAGATATAGCAGGGCAGTCTGCTCTGAATGTAATCCACTGATGATGAATAGCGTAAATGTTGGAAGTCTTAACAGAGATTGACATCAATAAGGGGGGAGAAAGGGGTAAATTATGGTCCTGTCTAAAAGTGTAGTGGAAGAGTGGGTGTCCGGCCGCATAGATCTGATAAAGGGGTCTTGTTGAGTAGTTAGGGGGGTCCAGGTCTAAGGGGAGTATACGTCTTTAAAGCGATCTCTGCTCAGTGTTTAGCTAACCTACTTTAGACATTGTTATTACAGCTCTAAATCCCTCTTCCTACAGCACCGCTCTCCCATTCCTATTCTCCTCAACCTGAATGGAGCGAGGAGGCATGGTGGGGGTAGGGACATCCATCTTGGTCCCTGTGACAAGGTGGGAGGGGTGAGGAAACCGTTTCTCCGACAACTCACCCACCCCCTCTATCTCTTTCTGAAAGGACCAGTTTCCTGCTGGTTGGGAACTCTGACGACAACTCTTCCACCCAAATCAACTTCTCCTGTATATGGGTGTTGTCTATGAACACTCTGGACACATCTTGACCCCCGTTCTTTCTTACACAGGTCCTGACTGGTATGATGCTGTTCAGTAATATATTATAGTAATATATTTCATCTCCGGCAGTCCCAACAGGGTTTCATCTCCAGCAGTCCCAACAGGGTTTCATCTCAGGTCCTCCAGCAGTCCCAACAGAGTTTCATCTCCGGCAGTCCCAACAGGGTTTCATCTCCAGCAGTCCCAACAGGGTTTCATCTCAGGTCCTCCAGCAGTCCCAACAGGGTTCCCATCCAGTCCTCCAGCAGTCCCAACATAACATTTTTGTTTTAGTCCTGGGCAAACTCACCTGATTCAACTCACTGAGGGCTTGATGATTAGTTGACAAGTTGAATCAGGTGTGCTTGTCCAGGGCTACAACAACAACATGTACTGTTGGGGGTACTGGAGGACTGGAGTTGGGAAACACTGCATGCTCTGTCCTACTGTTTGCATCTCACCTAACAGTCTGAAAATGTACCCCTGTGCTGTATGTAGGTGCAGTGATAGCTGGTGTCTCCCCAGTGGTGTTGTGTGGTACCATGTTCCTCACAGTACTGGACAGACTCCTGTAAGAAGGATAAGTACTATGTATGCGTCTCCCCAGTGGGGTTGTGTGGTACCATGCTCCTTACCTGTACGATGCTCTGCAGGTCCAGTACGTAGGTCCTCTCAGTGTCCATTATCTCCTGAACCACCCTGTCCACATACTGCACCCTGGGCCCTGGGGAGCTCCTCTCCCCAGCCTTGGTGTCTGACTGGGGGGTCTGGGCAGACACCTGTCTAACAGTCCCTTTTCCTGCATCTGTTCCTCCAATATTCCTTTCCTCCTCATCCCCACATCCCAGCTGTCTGGCTGGAACCAGCTCCAACCGGATCGCCCCGGAGTCCCGGTCAGGAGCGGGGTGACAGTGAGGGGAGGGGCCTAAAGTGGAGCGGCTGCCCAGTGAGCAGTGGCTGTCCCTGGAGGAGGCGGAGGAAGAGGTGGAGCCGTAGCTGATTGGGCGCTCAGCACTGTCTGGGGAGGAGTCCATGCTGTGGGCGGAGCAGTAGCGTAGAGGGGTGTGGTGGATGTCGGAGTGGCGAAAGCGGCCCGGAATGCCCACTGAGCTCAGGACCGAGCCGGCATCCGGAATCTCTGGGAGAGGAGGGAGGGCATCCGTGTAATCGTCTGAAAGAAGGAGGCGAGAGAGGGAGAGAAAAGGACGTGTGAGAATTGAGACCTTTATCCTTGTCCTCTCATCAAGTTCAGAGTAAACATTGTTAATACTCAACCATCCTAATAAAACAACAAAAAAGTGAACCCCTTTATGTTCCCACAGTGTCCCTATCTGGATTCCAAGTGGCAAGCTTGCCAGGACAGAGTTTAACTAGACACTGGAAGCCTCTCTCTCGTCTCTCTCTCGCTGTCTCATCTCTCTCAGCAGAAAGGCCAAAGTAGAAAACCCACACCTTGTTCATGTCCCTTGATGGTTTAGGATTCCAACTGAAAAACAGGCCACACCACAGTCGTGAGAGTGTGGTGTCCAGTCTAACTGAAACTGACCACAACTATGTCCTCAACTCACACCATGGCCAGAAGGCTTTAAAAACACACAAAAAGAAGCACTCTAACAAGCCATGATGACCACACTAAGTCATTTACAGAGAGAGAGAGAGAGAGAGAGAGACCAGTGAGAGAGAGAGAGAGAGACCAGAGAGAGACCAGAGAGATAGAGACCAGAGAGAGACCAGATAGAGACCAGAGAGAGCGAGACCAGAGAGAGACAGAGAGAGACCAGAGAGAGAGAGAGACCAGAGAGAGAGAGAGAGACCAGAAAGAGAGAGACAGAGAGACCAGAGAGACCAGAGAGACCAGAGACAGAGAGACCAGAGAGACCAGAGAGAGAGAGACCAGAGAGAGAGAGACCAGAGAGAGAGAGACCAGAGAGAGAGAGACCAGAGAGAGAGAGACCAGAGAGAGAGGGATACGAGACAGAGAGAGAGACCAGAGAGAGAGACAGAGAGACCAGAGAGAGAGAGAGACACCAGAGAGAGAGACACCAGAGAGAGAGAGAGAGAGAGAGAGAGGGAGAGACCAGAGAGAGAGAGACACCAGAGAGAGAGAGAGAGAGAGACACCAGAGAGAGAGAGCGAGAGACACCAGAGAGAGAGAGTGAGAGAGAGAGAGACACCAGAGAGAGTGAGAGAGAGAGAGAGAGACCAGAGAGAGAGAGAGACAGAGAGAGAGACAGTCGTGAGAGTGTGGTGTCCAGTCTAACTGAAACTGACCACAACCATGTCCTCAACTCACACCATGGCCAGAAGGCTTTAAAAACACACAAAAAGAAGCACTCTAAGAGAGAGAGAGCGAGAGAGAGAGAGAGAGAGAGAGACCAGAGAGAGAGAGACCAGAGAGAGAGAGAGACCAGAGAGAGAGAGAGACCAGAGAGAGAGAGAGACAGAGAGACCAGAGAGACCAGAGACAGAGACAGAGAGACCAGAGAGAGAGAGACCAGAGAGAGAGAGACCAGAGAGAGAGAGACCAGAGAGAGAGGGATACGAGACAGAGAGAGAGACCAGAGAGAGAGAGAGAGAGAGAGAGACCAGAGAGAGAGAGAGAGCCCAGAAAGAGACCAGAGAGAGAGCCCAGAGAGAGACCTGAGAGAGAGAGCCCAGAGAGAGAGAGAGAGCCCAGAGAGAGAGAGACACCAGAGAGAGAGAGAGAGACACCAGAGAGAGAGAGAGAGAGAGACACCAGAGAGAGAGAGACACAAGAGAGAGAGACACCAGAGAGAGAGAGAGAGAGAGAGAGACACCAGAGAGAGAGAGAGAGACACCAGAGAGAGAGAGAGAGACACCAGAGAGAGAGAGAGACACCAGAGAGAGAGAGAGAGACACAAGAGAGAGAGAGAGAGACCAGAGAGAGAGAGAGAGAGACAGAGAGACACCAGGGAGAGAGAGAGAGAGACAGAGAGACACCAGAGAGACACAAGAGAGAGAGAGAGACACAAGAGAGAGAGAGAGACACGAGAGAGAGAGAGAGAGAGAGAGAGACACAATAGAGAGAGAGAGAGACCAGAGAGAGAGAGAGAGAGACAGAGAGACACCAGAGAGAGAGAGAGAGAGAGAGAGAGACACAATAGAGAGAGAGAGAGACAGAGAGACACCAGAAAGAGAGAGACAGAGAGACCAGAGAGAGACCAGAGAGAGAGAGAGACACCAGAGAGAGACCAGAGAGAGAGAGAGAGAGACCAGAGAGAGAGAGACAGACCAGAGAGAGAGAGAGACAGACCAGAGAGAGAGACAGAGACAGACCAGAGAGAGAGACAGAGAGAGAGAGAGAGAGAGAGAGACAGAGAGAGAGAGACAGAGAGAGCCCACAGAGAGAGAGAGCCCACAGAGAGAGAGACACCAGAGAGAGAGAGAGAGACACGAGAGAGAGAGAGAGAGAGAGAGAGAGAGAGAGCCCACAGAGAGAGAGAGCCCAGAGAGCCAGAGCCCAGAAAGAGAGCCCAGAGAGAGAGAGCCCAGAGAGAGAGAGAGACCAGAGAGAGAGAGAGACCAGAGAGAGAGAGACAGAGAGAGAGAGACAGAGAGAGAGAGAGACAGAGAGAGAGAGACCAGAGAGAGAGAGACCAGAGACAGAGAGAGAGAGAGACCAGAGAGAGAGACAGAGAGCCCACATAGAGAGAGAGCCCAGAGAGAGAGAGAGAGAGAGAGAGAGAGAGAGAGAGAGAGAGAGAGAGAGAGAGAGAGAGAGAGACCAGAGAGAGAGACCAGAGAGAGACAGAGAGAGAGAGACCAGAGAGACACCAGAGAGTGAGACCAGAGAGAGACAGAGACCAGAGAGAGAGACCAGAGAGACCAGAGAGAGAGTGAGTAAGTGAAAGGGGTATGAATCCCAAACCACCGCCTCGCCCCTACCAACTCGCCCTTGAGGGCCCTCTGTCATCACGTGTTGCTGACGAACATAAAATTCAAACAAACAAATCCCCTGTCGTTTTACAAAATATATACCTCAGTTACAGTTAAACATTTAATTTGGGAGGTATTTCATATTTTACATGTGTCAAGTCTCACCATCAGACAAATTAATGCTTGTATCATATAATTAGGCACGCCACTCCAGTATTTTGTGTGAAACTCAACAATAACGCTGTGCCTTATGGGATTCCAATTCGCTAATTAGCCCCTACACCCTAGATAATTTTCATTCCCTCAGCTTTGGGACACTTGTGCAAATGGTGCAAATGGAGGGCCAAGGGGGTGATTTTACAGTACTCTACTTTTCTTTACTGTTCTGTATTGTTTACTACTGTACATCATGCAAAAACAAACATCTATGATTGGTTCAGATTTGGTCTTGCCAGGACGGACTGACCAATTTTTTTTTTTAATTCAAAAGTTCATGTATGTATTGGTTGGTGCTCAGTGGTTGAGGATGCTTGTTACAGTAAATGGAAAGAGGTTGGGTGGTAGGTATCATGGTAGGAGTCAGTAAGAGCTGGGAGAGGTGACATTACATAGAGAAAGAAGAGTGAGAGTGTGATTGTCCCGACTGTGAAAACTCCCATTGTAGCCAAATCAATTTCAGTAATTCCGACTTCGTAACAGAATTACGAGTTTTAATCAAACTTGATATCAGTAAAAAAAAAAAAAAAAAATGATATATAACTAATTAGCAGGTCTACCTGTAATTGTTATGTGGGTTTTTGGTAACGGAATTACAAGGCAATGTTTATTAAACTTACAGAAGGCAAATAATTAAATAATATAAAAGTGTTGCTCTTAGTTGTGTTTTGATGTATTCCCATGACCTTTTAAGACTTTTCTCTTAGTTGTGTTTTGATGTATTCCCATGACCTTTTAAGACTTTTCTCTTAGTTGTGTTTTGATGTATTCCCATGACCTTTTAAGACTTTTCTCTTAGTTGTGTTTTGATGTATTCCCATGACCTTTTAAGACTTTTCTCTTAGCTGTGTTTTGATGTATTCCCATGACCTTTTAAGACTTTTCTGGTAGATGTTTTCTAAGACACCTTTTCCATCTACTTTCCATCTTATTCAACATTTTTGGGATGGAAAATGGTTAAAATGTATACAGTGCATTAGGAAAGTATTCAGACCCCTTGACTTTTTCCACATTTTGTTATGTTACATCCTTATTCTAAAACTGATTAAATAGATTTTTTCCCCATCAATTTACCCACACCACCCCATAATGACTAAGCAAAAAACATTAGACATTCTTGCAAATGTATAAAAAATAAATAAAAAAATGAAATCACATTTACAGAAGTATTCAGACCCTTTACTATGTACTTTGTTGAAGCAATTTTGGCTGCGATTAAAGCCTTGAGTTTTCTTGGGTTTGATGCTACAAGCTTGGCACACCTGTATTTGTGGAGTTTCTCCCATTCCTCTCTGCAGATCCTCTCAAGCTCTGTTAGGTTGGATTGGGAGGATCGCTGAGCTGCTATTTTCAGGTCTATCCAGATATGTTAAAATCGGGTTCAAGTCCGGGCTCTGGCTGGGTCACTCAAGGACATTCAGAGACTTGTGCCGAAGCCACTCCTGTGTTGTCTTGGTTGTGTGCTTAGGGTCATTGTCCTAAGGTACTGAACACTCTGGAGCAGGTTTTCATCTCTGTACTTTGCTCAGTTCACCTTTCCCTCGATCCTGACTAGTCTCCCAGTCCCTGCTACTGAAAAACATCCCACAACATGATGCTTCCACCACCATGCTTCACCGTAGGGATGGTGCCAGGTTTCCTCCAGACGTGACGCTTGGCATTCAGGCCAAAGATTTCAATCTTGTTCTCACATCAGACCAGAGAATCTTGTTTCTCATGGTCTGAGAGTCATTTAGGTGCCCTTTGGCAAACTCCAAGCAGGCTGTCATGTGCCTTTCATTGAGGAGTGGCTTCCGTCTAGCCACTACCACAAAGGCCTGATGGAGATGGGAGAACATGCAGCACCATCCACAAAGACAACCATCTCCACAGAGGAACTCTGGAGCTCTGTCAGAGTGACCATCAGGTTCTTGGTCACCTCCCTGACTAAAGCCCTTCTACCCCGATTGCTCAGTTTAGCCGGGCGGCCAGTTCCAGGAAGAGTCTTGTCTTCCAAACTTCCATTTAAGAATGGAGGCCACTGTGTTCTTGGGGACATTCAATGCGGCAGACAAGTTTTGGTACCCTTCCTCAGATCTGTGCCTCGACACAGTCCTGTCTCGGAGCTCTACGGACAATTTCGTCGACCTCATGGTTTGGTTTTTGCTCTGACATGCACTGTGGGACTTATGCAATGTGCATTCTCCCTACTTCCACTCATGCTACAACCAGAACTGCAGCTGCAATGAATGAGTATAGTAAAGTTAATTTATTAGCAGCTTGTGTATAATATCAAGGAATATTTCACTCTCTCTGGTCATAGGAGAAAAAACATGAATTGGTGCATGAGGCAGAAATAATACAGTGACTTGAGTTTCACCATCAGCTGGAAGACTATGTCCCCTTTTCTCAGTGGAGGGAGGTGAGAGGCAACCTCAACGCTTCTCCACTCCACGGTACTTACACCCATGACATTGGAAGAACTGTGTGTTTCGTGTGTGTGTTTCTTACATGCATTTGGTTTATCACCCCTGAGATAATGCTAACTGAGCTAATGGTTTTAGTGGGACTCCTTATAGCCATTAGACATGGGCCAGCAACATTCACACAAAGAAACCATGTGTCTCTACCCCTAGTGAAAACCAAACAACAGACGAAGACTTCCTTACTTCTGTTTACCCAGCCCTTCCCCTGCACCTTCCAGACCCCCTGTTCGGGACACACCTAACCTGTTACACGCGCGCTTGCACACTGCACACCCAAACTCTGTGTGAGTGGTAAAATGCGACTAGAACAAGTAGAGAGTGTGAGTGAGGTGGGCAGGGGGGGGAGGGGGGGAGTTGGTGTTATCTTCAGCCCAGATTATGTTCAACCTGATCTGTGTAAATTCTCTCTAATTACGGGCCTAAAGCCTCAGAGTTGGTACTGTTTCTCCAGTTGTGTGTGCATGTCTAAGTCTGTGTGTCTATGTCTGTCTGTGTGTGTGTGTGTGTGTGCGTGTGTGTGTTTAAGGATTAGACTGGGTATTAGTGCTGTGAGCTCTTCCTTTCCTGCCAGAACAGCAACACAGTGAACCAGTGGCTCGGAGTCTGGCCTACATTTAGGCTAACTCAATAAGGACAAAGACCAGGCCTACATTTTTTAGCAAATGTATTGAAAATGAAAGAGAAATATCTAATTTACATAAGTATTCACACCCCTGAGTCAATACATGTTAGAATCCCGTTTGGCAGCAATTACAGCTGTGAGTCTTTCTGGGCAAGTCTCTAAGAGCTGAGCACACCTGAATTGTACAATATTTGCGCATTATTCTTTAAAAACTTGTTCAAAATCTGTCAAGTTGGTTGTTCCTCAAGCCAATGTAAGTCAAAACTAACTAGGCCACTCAGGAACATTCAATGTCTTGGTAAGCAACTCCAGTGTACACTACCGGTCATCTACTAATTAAGGGTTTTTATTTTTAAGATTTTATACGTTGTATAATAATAGCGAAGACATCAAAACTATGAAATAACACATATGGAATCATGTAGTAACCAAATAAAGTGTTAAACAAATCAAAATATATTTTATATGAGATTCTTCAAATAGCCACCCTTTGCCTTGATGACAGCTTTGCACACTCTTGGCATTCTCTCAACCAGCTCCATGAGGTAGTCACGTGGAATGCATTTCAATTAACAGGTGTGCTTTCTTAAAAGTTAATTTGTGGGGGGGGGGGGATAGGAGGGATGCCATG
This sequence comes from Oncorhynchus mykiss, assembly GCF_057628025.1. Classification (NCBI taxonomy): domain Eukaryota; kingdom Metazoa; phylum Chordata; class Actinopteri; order Salmoniformes; family Salmonidae; genus Oncorhynchus; species Oncorhynchus mykiss. Next base: position 76,426,780 of record NC_143025.1, on the reverse strand, counting down.
TGCGACTGACGTGTTTTCCGTTTGCTCCCGTGGTATTCTTAAAGTTTATGTGAATTTTGCAGCAGAACCGTATTTATTTTCAAATATTAATTTGGTGATCCCTTTCTGTAAAAACCAAGACTACTTTGCTTCCGAATGTCAGCATGTCGACCAAACATAAGGCCAAAAGCATGACTTTGAGAAAACCCGGCCTACAAGACCCGCTCTCATCACCGCCCTCTCCTGAGTCTGAGGGCCCGGGGACGCACACTTTATCCGGGGGTACGACTTGGCCTGGCGGCGCTGAAATGAACATTCGAGGCCAACAAACTACTACGCTCTGAGATAGTTGAAATGAAAACACAGGTGGTTGCTACGATTGAGGCCAGAATACAGGAGGTTTCTGATACTTGAAAAGCATATTTAACCATCCTGCGAAACGAGACTGTGCCAGCAATCACATTACTCAAAACAACAACTGCGTCACACACTACAACGATTGCAGCACTGGAGACCTCCGCTACTAATGTCTCCGACTTAAATACATCCCTGGAGGCTGAAGTTAAACGCCTAGCTGCGGATTTGAAAAAGGTGAAGGAGAGCTGTGTGAGTTTAGAGGGATTCTCTCGCCGCAATAATCTGAGACTTGTATCGGTCCCAGAGTCAGTGGAAATGCATCGCGCCACGGATTTCGTTTCAGGGCTGCTGAAGGATGTTCTTGCCTTAGATGAAAAGCCCCTGATTGATCGAGGCCACTGGTCGCTGCGCCCAAAGCCCCGGGATGGGGAGAGGCCTCGTGACATAATTCTTCGAGTGCACTTTTTTCATGAGAAGATGGAGATCCTCCGACGAGCCCGCAATACCACTCTAAGCTTTCAAGGACAGAGCTTCTCCATCTACCAGGACTACTCCCCCACTGTTTCCAGCCAGCGCGCAGCTTTCGGACAGGCCAAACGAGTACTTCGGGACCATCCAAGTGTGAAGTATGGACTGCGATTCCCGGCCCATTTATGGATATCTCATGAGGGTAAAGACTACACATTTGAATCTCCGGATGAGGCTATGGCTCACATTCAACGTCACATCAAGAAGTCTTGAACATGCTCACAGTTCAGCAACTGTTGCTTGCGAACTGTGGCTAGTAAATAACCCACCTGTGGTACAATTATGTTTAGATATAACAGGCTAGTCTTGTATAGTTGGCGAAACTATTCAGGCTTATTTGATGTGATCTAATGTTTTGATCATCTAGTGTGCGTGCCTTACAAGCATTCAGTCATTTTAATTTAATTGTATTAAGGTTTTACTTAACTCCAGTGTTTCTAGGCTGTCTCGCTCACCTATTTAGTTTGTTTACACAGTGTCTCAGTGACTCAAAATATTTTTGGTTATTTGTTTACTGCATCTGTTTGTATTGACCCAGTAAACAGTAAATGTCTCCCGAGGCTACACGGTTTTTGGGGTCTCACTTTAATTTTAAACGTTTTGAGCGTCATTTATGCCCAGCAAACGTTCAACACGTAGTTTATTGGTATTGGTTGTAAGCTGTCTCAGCGTCAACTAGACTACTATTATAATTACTATTATTTTTGATTGTCTTACTACGATTTCCTTACTTCAAATTTGATTTTTGGCTGAGAGCCTTTATACATTTGATTTATTTTCTCTCTCAATGCCTGTTATAAGACTGGGAATATAATTATTTACATCTACAAGTGGTGCTTTTGTCATTCCGTTTGCACAAGGGATTCGCCTTTTTTTTTTGGAAAAAAAATACATACAAATCTTTCTTTTTGCTGCTTGATCCACTAACAAAACACGACTTTAAAGAGTGGGAGTGTGGGTTTAGGTTTAAGACCGCACTCTCACAGACATACTGTGCGAAGAGAACATGTTCTATTTAGGCTTGTACCTCGAGGTATTGTCTGGGATGGGGGGGGCAGGTTGAATTGTTCAGTTCTAATGTCATTCTGTCTTTTTAGTTTTTTTTTTTCTGTACTTTTTCCAAACATTTACCACCGTACATTATTACTCTGAGACAAGTTATTCCGGGGGTTTTGGGCGCTCATTGCTTTTCCATTCTATGCTCTAATGACAGGGTTGAATAACGGGAATGCCCAGAGGGGCCGAAATAATGCGATCAAGTACATTTCATGGAACACCAAAGGGGTTAATAACCCGGTGAAGCGTAAGAGGGTGTTGACACACAAAGGTTTTGAATGCAAATATTGCAAATCTAGACCCACTTGAGGACTGGTGAGCATTTTAGGATGCGTAAGGACTGGGTTGGTCAAGTGTTCCACTCAAACTTTCATAGTAAATCAAGAGGTGCTGCTATTCTGGTTGATAAAGCTACTCCCTTTGTAGCTTCTGAGGTTATTGCTGATCCTAAGGGACGATACGTCATAGTAACCGGTGAACTGTTTTCTACCCCTCTTGTTTTGGCTAGTGTTTATGCTCCCAATTGGGATGACACAAGTTTAATTTCTTCCTTTCTGTCTGCTATTCCCAATTTAGATTCTCATTTGTTGATTTTAGGGGGAGATTTCAACTGTAAAATGTCCCCAGTTCTTGACAAGTCCTCACAAACAAATACAGGCCCATCTAAATGTGCCCTACTTATTCAATCCTTTCTTCAGAAATATGCTATGTTTGAGGCCTGGCGTTTCCTACATCCTACAGATAGACATTATTCCTTTTATTCTCATGTTCATCAAACATACTCCCGGATTGATTACTTCTTTTTGGACAAAAAACTTCTGCCTAACCTTCGGCAGTGTACTTACGAGAGTATTGTTATCTCTGACCATTCACCATTAGTGCTTGAACTAGAGTTTCCCCAGCGACCTGTGTGTTATCAATGGCGTCTCAACCCCATTTACTCTCAGATAAGTAGTTTGTCAATTTCATTTCTTCTGAAATCACCTTATTCCTAGAAACTAATTCAACACCAGGTATGTCCTGCTCTACCATATGGGAGTCTCTCAAAGCATACCTACGTGGCCAAATTATTTCTTATACAGCCAACCAAAACAGAGTTCGCTCCCAGCGACTTCGGGACCTGAGCGAGTCCATAGCCACATTGGATGAGAAGTATGCTACGGATCCTTCCTCTGATCTGCATAAAGACCGCCAACTACTCCAATCTGAATTTGATGAGCTTTCTACCAGGCAAGCTGAACAGTTACTCTTGCGAGCTCGATACAAAGTCTATGAACAAGGCGACAAGGCCAGTAAACTCCTTGCGCATCAGATCCGTAAATCTGAGGCCTCACGTTTAATCCCACAAATAAGGACCCCGTCTGGTGCCACCACAGTTATAGATAAAGAGATCAATTTAAACAATTTTACTCTGCGCTATACACCTCTGAATCCCCTCAAGACCCTTTGCTGATTGACTCCTTCTTTAATGGCTTGAATATGCCTTCAATTGATACAGACTCCCATGACTGCCTAGAAGAAGAATTTACGCTTGAGGAGATTGCAACAGCAGTGTCCGCAATGAAAAGTGGTAAATCACCGGGTCCAGAAGGTTTTCCAACCGAATTTTACAGGACGTTTTCTGGTCTGCTTTGCCCATTCTTGTCTCGACTATTTGCAGAGTGCCTTAATACTTCAAAGCTACCGCCTAGTCTTTATCAGGCTTCAATTTCATTACTACTAAAGAAAAACAAAGACCCCCTGGAATGTGGATCCTATCGCCCAATCTCGCTTTTAAACTGTGATTACAAAATTGTAGCTAAGCTTTTAGCCATCCGTACGGAAGACTTGCTGCACCAAGTAATACACTCTGACCAGACTGGCTTTGTGAGAAATAGGCATTTATTTTTCAATATTAGGCGCCTTATGAATATACTGTACTCCCCAGCGTCGGGGGACCCGGAGGTGGTGGTCTCACTTGATGCCGAAAAAGCGTTTGACCGCGTTGAGTGGGATTACCTAACAGCTGCCCTTTATAGATTTGGCTTTGGCCCCAAATTCATTGCGTGGATAAAGATTCTTTATTTTTTTCCCCATGGCGTCGGTACGGACTAATAATTTGTCCTCTGACTATTTTCCCTTGCACCGCGGATCCAGACAGGGTTGTCCACTCTCCCCCTTGTTGTTTGCTTTGGCAATCGAGCCTCTCGCCATTGCACTACGCTCTAATGATGCCATTCAAGGTATAATCAGGGCGGGCTGGGAGCAGAAAGTCTCGCTATATGCTGACGACCTCCTTTTGTTTATCTCCAACCCCGATACCTCATTGCCACGTGCCCTATCTGTTCTTAACAAGTTTGGATCAATCTCAGGGTACAAGCTGAATCTAGGCAAGAGTGAGCTTTTTCCGGTAAACAAGGCTGCTTTAAAGTGCTCTTTTACAAGTTCTCAGTTTAGGATTGTCCGGGATCAATTCACCTACTTGGGAGTAAAAGTGACAAGGAAATATTCAAATTTGTTTCAGGAAAACTTTGTTGCTCTAGCAGACAGCTTGAAACAATCTTTTACTTTTTGGAATTCGCTACCCCTTTCTCTTAACGGAAGGATTAATGTCATTAAAATGAATGTGTTGCCCAAATTTTTATATTTATTTCAATGTTTACCCCTTGACTGTTTACAGGAACAATGGTGAGGTGTTTGCTCTGTCCCTGTACTATAGATGGCCCTTTAACCTCTGTAGCCTTCTGCCTGGTGTGTTTAACTTGTCTAAAGTATGTTATCTTTAAAGCTATTTTTTTTATTTGTATTTTTATTTGTATTTTTTTTCTAGTTGAGTATATTATTTATATTGCTTTGTCTTGTCTCTGTGTGTGTGTGTAAAACTTAATAAACAGAGTTTAAAAAAAGAGTTAATTTGTGGAATTTCTTTCCTTCTTAATGTATTTGAGCCAATCAGTTGTGTTAGGGGTGGTATACAGAAGATGGCCCTATTTGGTTAAAGACCAAGTCCATGTTATGGCATGAAGAGCTCAAATAAGTAAAGAGAAACAACAGTCCATCATTTAAGACATGAAGGTTAGTCAATACGGAACTCTGAAAGTTTCTTCAAGTGCAGTCGCAAAAACCATCAAGCGCTATGATGAAACTGGCTCTCATGAGGAACGCCACAGAAATGGAAGACCAGAGTTACCTATTTGCAGCCCAATTAAATGCTTCACTGAGTTCAAGTAAAATACATCTCAATATCAAGTGTTCAGAGGAGACTGTGTGAATCAGGCCTTAGTTGACAAATTGCTGCAAAAAAATCACTAAATAAAGGACAACAATAATAAGAAGAGACTTGCTTGGGCCAAGAAACACGAGCAATGGACATTAGACCGGTGGAAATTTGTCCTTTGGTCTGGAGTCCAAATTGGAGATTTTTGGTTCCAACCTCCGTCTTTGTGAGATGCAGTGTGGGTGAACGGATGATCTCCGCATGTGTATTTCCCACCATAAAGCATGGAGGTGGTGGTGCGATAGTGTCACTAGCAAAGCACCCCCACACTGTCTGATTTATTTAGAATTTAAGCCACACTTAACCAGCATGGCTACCACAGCATTCTGCAGCTATACGCCATCCCATCTGTTTTTTTAGCTTAGTGGGACTATCATTTGTTTTTCAACAGGACAATGACCCAATACACCTCCAGACTGTGTAAGGGCTATTTGACCAAGAAGGAGAGTGATGGAGTGCTGCATCAGGTGACCTGGCCTCCACAATCCCCAGACATCAACCCAACGGAGATGGTTTGGGATGAGTTGGACTGCAGAGTGAAGGAAAATGATCAGCATATGTGGGAACTCCTTCAAGACATTGGAAAAGCATTCCAGGTGAAGCTTGTTGAGAGAATGCCAAGAGTGTGCAAATCTGTCATCAAGGCAAAAGGTGGCTGTTTAACACTTTTTTTAACTTCATGATTCCATATGTGTTAGTTCATAGTTTTGATGTCTTCACTATTATTCTACAATGTAGAAAATAGTAAAACAAAGAAAACCCCTTGAATGAGTAGGTGTTCTAAAACTTTTGACCGGTAGTGTATATTTGGCCTTGTGTTTTAGGTTAATGTCCTGCTGAAAGGTGAATTTGTCTCCCAGGGTCTGTTGGAAAGCATACTGAACCAGGTTTTCCTCTAGGATTTAAGCTGTGCTTAGCTCTATTAAATGTATTTTTATCTATACAAACCCCATAGTCCTTGCCGATGACAAGCATACCCATAACCTGATGCATCCGCCACCATGCTTGAAAATATGAAGAGTGGTACTCAGTGTAGTTTTATTCTGTACAGGCTTCCTTCTTTTCACTCTGTCAATTAGGTTAGTATTGTAGAGTAACTACAATGTTGTTGATCCATCCTCAGTGCTCTCCTATCACAGCCATTAAACTCCAATAAATCCATGATAATCGAAAATTCCAATAAGCATTTCTCAACGGCTGGCCATGCCTTCCTCCTGGTTACTACAAACCCGGCCAACAGCAATGCTTTCGACTCTGTCAATCACCGTATTCTTATCGGCAGACTCAACAGCCTTGGTTTTTCTAATGACTACCTCGCCTGGTTCACCAACTTCTTTTCAGAAAGAGTTCAGTGTGTCAAATCGGAGGGCATGTTGTCCGGACCTCTGGCAGTCTCTATGGGGGTACCTCAGGGTTCAATTCTCGGGCCGACTCTTTTCTCTGTATATATCAATGATGTCGCTCTTGCTGCGGGCGTTTACCTGATCCACCTATACGCAGACGACACCATTCTGTATACTTCTGGCCCTTCTTTGGACACTGTGCTAACTAACCTCCAAATGAGCTTTAATGCCATACAACACTCCTTCCGTGGCCTCCAACTGCTCTTAAACGCTAGTAAAACCAAATGCATGCTTTTCAACCGTTCGTTGCCCGCACCTGCCCGCCCGACTAGCATCACCACCCTGGACGGTTCCGACCTAGAATATGTGGACAACTATAAATATCTAGGTGTAGAATATGTGGACAACTATAAATACCTAGGTGTCTGGTTGGACTGTAAACTCTCCTTCCAGACTCACATTAAACATCTCCAATCCAAAATCAAATCTAGAATCGGCTTTCTATTTCGCAACAAAGCCTCTTTCACTCACGCCGCCAAACTTACCCTAGTAAAACTGACTATCCTACCGATCCGACTTCGGCGATGTCATCTACAAAATAGCTTCCAATACTCTACTCAGCAAACTGGATGCAGTCTATCACAGTGCCATCCGTTTTGTTACCAAATCACCTTATACCACCCACCCCTGCGACCTGTATGCTCTAGTCGGCTTTCCCTTGCTACATGTTCGTCGCCAGACCCACTGGCTCCAGGTCATCTATAAGTCTATGCTAGGTAAAGCTCCGCCTTACCTCAGTTCACTGGTCACGATAACAGTGGCACACGTTCCAGCAGGTATATCTCACTGATCATACCCAAAGCCAACACCTCATTTGGCCACCTTTCCTTCCAGTTCTCTGCTGCCAGTGACTGGAACGAATTGCAAAAATCGCTGAAGCTGGAGACTTTTTTTTCCCTCACCAACTTGAAACATCAGCTATCTGAGCAGCTCACTGCAGCTGTACATTTGTAAATAGCCCACCCAATCTACCTACCTCATCCCCATATTGTTTTCATTTACTTTTCTGCTCTTTTGCACACCAGTATCTCTACTTGCACATCATCATCTGCTCATTCAAGTGTTAACCTACTAAATTGTAATTATTCGCTCCTATGGCCTATTTCTTGCCTACCTCCTCATGCCTTTTGCACACACTGTATATATACACACTTTCTTATTTTTCTACTGTGTCATTGACTTGTTTATTGTGTTATTGGCTTGTTTATTGTTTATTCCATGTGTAACTGTGTTGTTTTTGTCGCACTGCTTTGCTTTATCTTGTCCAGGTAGTAGTTGTAAATGAGAACTTGTTCTCAACTGGCCTACGTGGTTAAAAAAAAAAAAAAAATACCCTATATACACAGTATATTTACTCTATTGCACATTATCCTGTAAAATGCCTAATTTCTTCATACTGTATATACAGGCACAATTCATAACATAGCTGTGTTATGAGTGTTCATAGTGCAGTCCATAGTTTTTTTGCTGTGTTGTTGTGTACATACTGTATGTGAATTGTGTTGATTCTGTGTCTCTATGTCTTGTCAGTATATTCTGTTCATCTGTCCGTATATTCTGTTTGTTGTGGCAGCACCATTTCACGAGTCAAATTCCTGTATATGCAAATGTATTTGGCGAATATAGTTGATTCTGAAGGATGACTGACAGTCAGATGTCCTATGGCTGCTGTATGAGACTTATGTGCCTTCGTAGTCAGCAGATGACACAGATAGAATCAGGTCTGTATAGGGTGTATAGAGCAGCTGCAGTCCTCTCTTTCTCTCCCTTTTCTCTCTCCCCCTCACTACACAAAGGACCCCCCCACACACACTCCATGCACACCTCATCCTCTCTACCTACTACCATGATCCACCCACCAAAATAACAAACATCCACAAGCAGCTCCCGCATTCATATCTAATCTATCAAATCTGTCTGAGCCCAATGAAAGGAGAGAAAAAAGTTAAGATGGATAGAGACAAAATAGAGAAGAAAGAGGGTAAGAATAAAAAGGAGGGAGAAATGGAGGGAGCCCTTCCCCCTTTCCCCAATACCCTTGTTGAGTGTTACTGATGAGAGACTCAGTCTAAATCATGACGTAATTTAATTCAGCTCCATTCAAGACAATGGCCTGGCCTGTGAGCTCTTGACCTCCCCTACCCCTCTCTTGTTTTCTTTCTCCCTGTGTCCCTCTCTTCTTTTCTTCCTCACGTTTCTCACCCTCTTCCTTTCTCCATCTGACTTTTTTTCCCCTCTCTCCATCTCTCACTCCCTCCCTCCATTCATTAATTCATTACTTTCCTCCTTCCTACCTAATTTCCCCCAACTCATAAATATAACTGTCACCTCTTCAGGTCTTCCATGACAGTGATATCCATAGAGACATGATGTTTAGGAAGTCATATAATACCTCCCCTAACAGCTTTGCCAAGTCCAGCATTCCCTATAAGTAGCCCTGGAGATTCCAGAGGGATTCTGAGGGTCATTCCGAACCACTCCAAGCATATACTTTCCAAAATTAAAATATACACACACAGCAGAGCATATATACTTACAGACAAGGGCACATAGAATGCAGAGAACATGAGTGGGCCAAGCCTAGTTCACTTTCTCAAATCTCTAGATGTTCACCCACACTAAGAGTTCTCTTACACTGCTAAACAACATGTCAATCACAACTGTCACTTGAAATCTTAAGTCCATAAACTTTATATGAGCTATATGACAGATAAACAGCTCTGATATTGATATGAAGTGCTAAAGGAGTGCTGTGGGAGGCGTAAGAGTGCCATGGACAGACCTCTCCTCTCATAGCTTGGTCATCAGAGGTTAAAGGGATTTCACCCGGATCTTATCAAGGTGAATCCATGATGGGCTGTCCTGTCATACCAAGGAGTCAGGGGTTGGTCTATACATAGAGCTACTATATATAGAGGGACAACAAAGAAAGTAGAGAGAATCTGGGACTGGGTTCTTAATCAAGTCAGAATAAATTCCAGCCCTTTTCTCACCAAGGGGCCAAATGTGGTTTCTTCACCCCAGAGAGGAGCACCTCTGACTGGGCAGGGTCTGACCATACATTCCCCTTCCATCAACCTTGTGTGTTCTTGTTTGCCGCATGGACAATAGAGAAGAACAACAGTGCCAACTGGTAGCAGTGTCTATGCCACATAATTGTTTACTGCCCTCTACTCATTGCACTAAATCTGTGGTGACAGTCAATCATTATGGATGGTGTCTGACATGTCTGCAATAAGAGAGTTGAACACAAACAAAAACAAGTAACAACAACATCCAAGTACAAATAGTGCCCAAGGTGGGGTGTGCATTGGGTCTGGGAGAAGGGGCAGAGGACACTCATAGGGACATGAGTAGCTGTAATAGGCCAAAGGCGTTTCCGTGAGTTACAGCAGTCTCTCCACCTCCGCAACTTTATGGTAACGGTTTTAAATGTGATTAAATCAGATAAGGACTAACTCAAGAGGGAGAGAACACAAGAGAGAAAAAAATAGGAAAAAAAAATAGTCACAAATGCCACCCTTCCGTTTGCTTCCCCCCCCCCACTGTTCGGAGTCCTCCCTTGAAAGTTTAACTTGGTGTTGCACTATTAGACTTATCTACAACCTATCAGGATATTTAGGCTAGTATGGATCTAGTAAACACCTCGGAGTGGATCCACTCTTCTCTCTCTGGCTCTGAAATATTGTCCTCCAAGTCTCTCTCTCTCTCTCTGATAGAGATGCAGGGCTGATCTTCACCGACATTTAACAACTTAAAGTGTCACTCAGGATTTCACACTGCAGCCCAATGAATCCAAAAGGAACAGAAGGAATAGAGAGAGTAGGAGAGAGAATACCCGACACACACCTGCCATGACTGGGCCATACATTTCAGAACAGACGTTAGACATAGAAAGAAAAAGAGAGTGGAAGAGAGAATAATAGTGAACTTCAGAGATTGCATGTGTGTGTGTCGTAGTGGGTAAAAAAAAAAAAACATTCCACACTTAATGCTTTGGCTCTGCATGAGCATGTTGCAACAACAACAAAAACAACAACATCTGCACGACAGTATTTCAACCTGAAGAGGCACTGTCATGACTAAACACTAGAGATGATACTGATGCCACAGAAAATGTTGCGCTACACGTGTAACACAGCAACACAGTGTCTGCTGTGTGGATCGAGCAATCAACAAGTCGAGCAGTCATTTGAAAGAGTAAGAACATTTCAGCGAGATAACTCAAAAGTGGAAATCTTTGGAATTCCTTGCCCTTGACAATCGAGGACGATGTTGGCTTTCGCCTACCGGAGTTACACATGAATAGCGTCACTGCTATTTGCTTCACTCCATACTATGGGACGCCGTTTCGGTCTTTGCGTGTCAAAAAAAATCTACACATCAAATTACACTTTGACGCATTAAATAAGCTTTTAATTTGACTCGTCAAATAACACGGTTCTATTAAAGAATGTTGTGTGTTCTGAATTTGCACTTGCAAGCCAAGCGCCACCACTATCAGTATCACTGTCAAAGCTGTACAAAAAAGCCTGCAGACAAGCAAAAACCGGCCACGAACGATGTGTTTACAATAACATGTTGATAATAAAGCATTATTTCATCGACCGCAACTTCTGGGGTAGCTAGCTTTAGTTTGGTACCTAGCTAGCTCCAATACAACCAGCCTGAAAACAATGACCAGTAGAAACTGCAGTCATTTGCATTATTCTTAGCAATGATCTAGGAATCGTAAATATTAGCTAGGTAGGCACTTGTTGTACGCCTATTGAAATTGAACTTCAGTTCATGAAAATAAATAGCTAGCCAGCTACTTAACCCTGTTACCCAAAGCTAACGTTATAAGCAGCCAGCTAGCTTCATCTGGCTAGTGAGGCTCTACTGGACCGGGTTATGTGTTGTGAAGCTAGCCACAATAAGGATTAGGCAAAATAGTGGAATTTGCGGTTTACCCTCAAAATAAACGTACCTCCTTTGAAAGGGATGCAGAAGGTTACAATTGGTGTTGTCATGCCATATTTAGAATAGATAATGTTAAACAAGGTTGGAATGTGAAGCAATGAAATGGGGTATCAGTCTACTTGGTGACACCTACAGAACACGGCTGTGAAGAGCAATTATTAGCTTTATAGCTCTTGTCGCGGGACTGTGACTGTGTGAAATCACCTCCCCAGTCAGCCCATTGTGTGTATTGACATTCATATTGCAGTGTACAGCTTTACCTAAGGATTGGGGGATCAATGAAATTGGGTATCAGTTTACTCAATACCCAATATATTTTTTCCCAACATCCTCCTCAGAATTATCAGACTCCAAAACATCCCCACAGTATTGTTTTTCCTCAGGAATAGTGTTCAATACACATGGGATGACAATAAATGTGTCTCAATTCACAGAGTCCCGCTACAACGCTAATGTTCTCTGGGTGTCACTGAGGAGTCTGATACCCCATGTCATTGATCCACAACCCATAGGTAAGGCTGTACAGTGAAATAAGTATGTCCCCAATGCAATTCTAAAGTATAATAATTCCAGCGTGATTTCAACAGATTTGTCAAATTAACAAATTGTCTTTTGTTGATTTTTATAACATTCCAACCTCGTTTAGCTTGATCAATTCAATTATGGCACTATTCTACTATTTGTATTAATTTGCATCACTGTCAATTACATACTTTTGTTTTGAAGGATAACAACAAAGTCCACTATTGTGGCTAGCTTCACATAGATGGGTCCAACCACCATTAATCAAATAATAAGTGTAGCTAGCTAACTATATAGATACTAAAACAGATGTCGTTTTGCTATGTTTTTGGGGAAGATTGTTTGCATCCATGAGCTAGCTTTTTTTTTAATGACCAACACTATAGGTGCCCGAGACAACTTTACCAGCATCATAGCATAGGTATCGATGAATCGTTGTGACATGAAATACGAGTGATAGTGTAATCAATGTGTAATAACTACGTAAAAAAATGTATGAATGTGTTATATTATTATGTGATGTGCAGTCATATTCAGGTCCTGATTGGTCAACAAGCTTATTTGACACATCAAATTGACCCAAGCGGCATCCCAAGTACGTGAAAGAAATAGGTTTTGATTATGGTTTTACTGGTAAATGGGGACATAATTCCAACAAAATAAATGCCAACAAAATAACTTTATGGTCGTGTGTGTGTGTGTGTGTAACCTTTGCTTAACTAGGCAAATCAGTTAATTAAGAACAAATTCTTATTTACAATGACGGCCTACCCCGGCCAAACCCGGACGAGTGTATATGTGCGCCGCCATATAGGACTCCCAATCACGGCTGGATGTGATACAGCCTGGGTTTGAGGATCAAGGATCTCGCTGTACTTTTCTCAGTTCATCTTTTCCTCGATCCTGACTAGTCTCCCAGTCCTTGCCGCTGAAAAACATCCCTGCAGCATGATGCTGCCACCACCATGCTTCACCATAAGAATGGTGCCAAGTTTCCTCCAGACAAGACGCTTGGCATTCAGGCCAAAGAGTTTAATCTTGGTTTCATCAGACCTTGTTTCTCAAGGTCAGAGTCCTTTAGGTGCCTTTTGGCAAATTCCAAGCGGGCTGTCATGTGCCTTTTACTGAGGAGTGGCTTCTGTCTGGCCCCTCTACCATATCAGCCTGATTGGTGGAGTGCTGCAGAGATGGTAGTCCTTCTGGAAGGTTTTGCCATCTCCACAGAGGAACTCTGGAGCTCTGTCAGAGTAACCATTGGTTCTTGACCAAGTTCTTTCACCCCAGATTGCTCATTTTGGCCAGGCAGCCAGTTCTAGGAAGAGTCTTGGTGGTTCCAAACTGCTTCCATTTAAGAATGATGGAGGGCAGAGTCTTCTTGGGGACCTTCAAATGGTGCAGACATTTTTGGTACGCTTCCCCAGATCTGTGCCGACACAATCCTGTCTCTGAGCTCTAAGGATAATTCCTTTGAGCTCATGGCTTGGTTTTTGCTCTGACATGCACTGTCAACTGTGGGACCTTATACAGACAGGTGTGTGCCTTTCCAAATAATGTCCAAATCAATTACATTGATTGCAATTACATCAAGTTGTACAATCACATCAAGTTGTAAAAACATCTCAAGGATGATCAATGGAAACAGGATGCACCCAAGCTCAATTTGGAGCCTCATAAAAAAAGGGTCTGAATTTCAGTTTTTATTTTTAATACATTTATTTATTCTACAAACCTGTTTTCACTTTGTCATTATGGGGTATTGTGTGCAGATTGATGAGGGAAAACCTTTAATCAATTTTTGGAATAACGTTGTAACGTAACAAAATGTGTAAAAAGTCAAGGGGACTGAATACTTTCTGAATGCACTGTATATAGTGTGTATAACAACAGATGAACACCTCGTATCTTAATAGTGTATAACATGAAAATAACAGTATGGACACATTAGTATAGTGTTAATTCTGTGTTATTAAAACAGTGGGAGAGGGCTCAGGGGGGTGGTATAGCTGAAAGTGGAGAGGGCGAGAGAGAGTTGCTGTGGGGAAAAGTCCACTAACACCTCCTTTTATTCAAACAGACACACAAACACCTTTAGGACACCAACAAGCCCCCTGGCACACTCTCTCGCCCTTCCTATGACTATGTGACATACTGGGCTTATTCTCAAAAGTGATTGGATCTCACCAACCCACAGAAATCCACACCATAGGAACTGAAATAGTTGCGTTCCTATCCTATCCCTCCCACTCATCAAGCCTGACATAGATTTTCACTTCTCTCTCTCACTAGTATCCCTTACAACTTCCCACATTATTAATGTCTGCATTGTCCCACTAGCCTGTACTTGTCATCCACAGCCTCCCTACCTCTCTTTTAACAATACACACACCAATATACATGAGAGCTTTGAGGGTGAAAGGAGAAGATATTGATTTGTTTTGTTTGAGCAATTTCACCCAAATTGACCTCCCACTCTCCCTCCCCCACCAGGGCTAGCTATGTATGGGGGCAGATGTCCTACTGAGCTGGAGTAGGTTGGTGGTGTATTGTTCACTGAGCCTCTCAATAGTAATTATGCCCCCCTCTAGCCCCCCTGCCTCAACCCCTCGCGCCCTTCCTGCCACCCCTGAGGGCTCTAATTTGGGTCATGGGCTGCAGAATGGCATTTCAGCCCTACCCAAACAGCTACTTTGTCAAACAGACAGACAGTTGGGTATGGAGAGGAAACCAACACACACCAACTAACAAAAAGCCCTCTGAGATACTAGGAGTGCAGAGATGGAGAAATTAAATAACACACAATTTAAAAAGAGAGTCAACATAGCCCAATGGTGTAGTTATGGGTATACACAAGTATACGGCATTGCATATACTCACTTCTTAATCCCCACGATGCGTATCAAAGTAGTGTGGTGGTGGAATAGGCCGTATCAATTAATAAGGTTGATGGAACAGATCAGAATGTTTAGCTTAAACTGTTGATAAACTAATATTTCTTCACATTGTAAGAGCAGCAATAGGCACACGGCCAGTGGGCCTTCACGCAAATGTTACAAAATGCAATTGCGGGAAAACACCATGCACATACAAACGGTTGCAAGCAGTTTCATAGACAGAGATGGAAATATCTTCTATAAATTTAGAAAGAGGGAAGATCTAAAGATGCATCAACTATTATGGGTTGATATATGACTAGCATAATGTCTTTGGCTGCCAGACAATGAAAGAACAGGACAGCGTATACAAGAAAGTCTTTATAAAATAATTGCCGCCATGTTTCTATGGTGGTATTTTGGCTATAGGTTACTTTGAAGCAAAGACATGCCTCATAATATGAAGTAAAATGTCCAGGTTTCATTCAATGAAGAAACAGGAAAAATATAGTGATGCTACTAATAGACCTAACCATCTTCTGGTAGGTGGAAAGGCTTTCCCAGAAACCATCTCTATTAAAATGTTCACAAGCTACAAAGTAGCCTAACCTGGCAGAATGATACCATGATTATTTGCATCAATCCAGTGTCCATTTATTTTGCAAACTCCATCTCATGTGCGCTACAGAAACAATGCTAACCACACAACATTGCTAGGTGCCTGCAGCACAGTTTAATTAAAGGGAAACTACATGAAAAAAAAAATGTCTTACATTTTCCCCAGACCTCATGTCATCCCGATGTGGTTCACGCATTGTTGTGGACTTAGAACACCCAATTTTGTTGTTTTTAAAAACCTCTGAATTTCTGACTTAACTGACAGCCTAATGTATGTTTCAATTGTAGGCCTACTATTAGCCTACTTGCAGAGTACAGGTTGGGTTGGCCTTCCCTTCGCCGGACGAGCCGGTTAGGATTTATTTTTTGCTAAATTAGAGTACACACTTCTCCAGGCACTACACCACTGACATAGCTCATTCATGGCCCATGTGAAAAATAAACTCTACATAGAAACATTGCATGTAAATAACTCCATGTCAATTTAGCAAACAGACACTTTTACACAGAAAACATTATTTGAGTATAAACTTCTGTCAACAACCTCGGTGAGAAGCTTCTTCCATTAACTGACAGGAAAGTATCTATACCAGATATACAGTTGAAGTCGGACGTTTACATACACTTAGCTTGGAGTCAGTAAAACTTGTTTTTCAACAACTCAACAAATGTTTGGTTAACAAACTATAGTTTTGGCAAGTCGGTTAGGACATCTACTTTGTGCATGACACAAGTAATTTTTCCAACAGTTGTTTAGACAGATTATTTCACTGTATCACAATTCCAGTGGGTCAGAAGTTTACATACACTAAGTTGACTGTGCCTTTAATAAACAGCTTGGAAAATTCCAGAAAATGATGTCATGGCTTTAGAAGCTTCTGATAGGCTAATTTACAATTTGAGTCAATTGGAAGTGTACCTGTGGATGTATTTCAAGGCCTACCTTCAAACTCAGTGCATCTTTGCTTGACATCATGGGAAAATCTAAAGAAATCAGCCAAGACCTCAAAAAAAATTGTAGACCTCCACAAGTCCGGTTCATCTTTGGGAGCAATTTCCAAATGCCTGAAGGTACCACGTTCATCTGTACAAACAATAGTACGCAAGTATAAACACCATGGGACCATGCAGCCATCATACCGCTCAGGAAGGAGACGCGTTCTGTCTCCTAGAGAGGAACGTACTTGGTGCGAAAAGTGCAAATCAATCCCAGAACAACAGCAAAAGACCATGTGAAGATGGAGGAAACAGGTACAAAAGTATCTATATCCACAGTAAAACGAGTCCTATATCGACATAACCTGAAAGTCCGCTCAGCAAGGAAGAAGCCACTGCTCGAAAACCGCCATAAAAAAGCTAGACTACGGTTTGCAACTGCATATGGGGACAAAGATTGTACTTTTGGGAGAAATGTCCTCTGGTCTGAAGAAACAAAAATAGAACTGTTCAACCAAAATGACCATAATTTTATTTGGAGGAAAAAGGCAGAGGCTTGCAAGCCGAAGAACACCATCCCAACCATGAAGCACGGGGGTGACAGCATCATGTTGTGGGGTGCTTTGCTGCAGGAGGGACTGGTGCACTTCACAAAATAGATGGCATCATGAGGCAGGAAAAGTATGTGGATATATTGAAGCAACATCTCAAGACATCAGTCAGGAAGTTAAAGCTTGGTCGCAAATGGGTCTTCCAAATGGACAATGACCCCAAGCATACTTCCAAAGTTGTGACAAAATGGCTTAAAGACAACAAACTCAAGGTATTGGAGTGGCCATCATAAAACCCTGACCTCAATCCTATAGAAAATTTGTGGGCCGAACTGAAAAAGCGTGTGCGAGCAAGGAGGCCTACAAACCTGACTCAGTTACACCAGCTCTGTCAGAAGGAATGGGCCAAAATTCCACCAACTTATTGTGTGAAGCTTGTGGAAGGCTACCCAAAAAGTTTGGCCCAAGTTAAAGAATTTAAAGGCAATACACCCAATTAGTATTTGATAGCATGTAAACTTCTGACCCACTGGGAATGTGATGAAATAAATAAAATATGAAATAAATCATCCTCTCTACTATTATTCTGACATTTCACATTCTTAAAATAAAGTGGTGATCCTAACTGACCTAAGACAGGGAATTTTTACTAGGATTAAATGTCAGGAATTGAGAAAAACTGAGTTTAAATGTAATTGGCTAAGGTGTATGTAAACCTCCGACTTCAACTGTATCTCCACCTCTCAAATCATTGAGAATAGGCTCTACCTACGAACAACGTCTGTGGGGGAGAAATTACAGGAGAGGAACTAAGGATGATCTGAATTTGAAATAATCACTCGTAATCTGCAATGGAATAACAACAATAACCAACAACCCTGCGAAAAAGCAAACATGTTCCTGCCTCAGCAGGAAAACTAGAAAACACTGTTCACAGCATAGGGGAGAGAACCATTCGACAAAGAGGTCACACATACTTCACACAACAGTGTCAGCAGGGAGAAGATATCACACCAACACACAAAAGGAGCCAACACACAACCACAACTGACAGCAATAAGAGTCCTTGATACAACACACAACTGACCAACAAACAAACAAGGACGACAAAAGCACACAATACAAGTTTCATTCAAATGACCTTTACCAGAATTAGATGTGGAACTAAAACAGAGCCAGCTCTTACATCCATGTGAATAAAAGCATGAACAGTAGTACTCATTCCTACCAGACACACCATCAAGGCAGTCACCTTCAAAGACTTTCAATTAACCACAAGGACCCCAGTTTACCACAAAATAATAGTAATTACATTAAAGATAAGGAAATCTAAACTCTGTTGCCCCTTTGACTGCAGATCAAACACCTGAGGAAAAAAATATATATATCTAGGCATTTTTTTACCATACACAACCAACTGATGTTGAGCTCTCAAATGGCCTAGGACAAAAAACAGTCTACATTAGAAATATCTGAAATAAATTCTGCTTACCAGTTGGCATAATGGATTTGACTTTCCTTTAGCAAAAATAACAGGAGTGAATGGTTTGAAAGTAAACAACAGTCCAGGAAAATTCACATATGCACAGCGAGTAGACTATTCTGATCGCAGTATTCCCAGTTCCCGCAGCCAGCAGAATTCCCACAGCACACCTCACATTCTCTCAGTCAGCCCGATACATTTCCTTCTTCAGGGAGCAAGCGTGCAGTCCGCTGCTCCCAACACACTCACTCTGCCACCTATCACAGACAGACCTCTTACTGGTGTAGCAGCTGACCACTTTTGCTATCCTATTCTTTCTGTCTGAGGCTCTGTATAGCTTTCTCTCTCTTTCTCCTTTGCTGGCTTGCTAAAACAGTCTCTCATTGGGCTCTCGGTTGCTCTTTCAGACAGCCTACATTTCTCTTTCTCTCTCTCTAGTGGTAGCACATATGTGTCTGTATATCTCTGTGTGCATCAGAGTGAATGGCCTTTGCTCTCCCCTGACTCCTCCCCACTGGGCTTTCCCCTCCCCTGACTCCTCCCCTCTCTCCCACAGCAAAGTACAAGGACCGGAGTTCCACAGTAAGTGCCCTCTTCAGGGCCGGCAACAGGTATAAGTGACATTAGCGGTCGCTTAGGGCCCTCGCCGCTAGGGGGCCCGTGACCACCAAAATGTTTTGGGGAACTCAGTCGGGGTCTCAATTGTCTCTGTTGAGAGTTAGAATAGTAGAATATACAAGGTGCCATTTCGAAATGGGGTTGTGTATCAGCAGTTTCTCTCTTGATATGTCAGTAACTGACAGTGACTCAATTAGTCCATGTCAGGAAAAATGATTTGAGATTGGTTAAATTAGTCTAGCCAGCTATATAAACTTGTAGTAATCATGGTAGAATCATCAAATCGGGCACGTACCAATGGGGGGGGCTATATTTTATTTAAGTGGGCTTTGCGTATACTCACTTCTTAATCCCGACTGATGTGTGTCAAAGTAGAATAGTGAACAACATCGGTAGGATTGGAAAGACGTTTCAACTTACCAGTAAATGCCAACTAAGGCAACAATGGGTATGATGGCCAGGCATTGAAAAAGTTTGGTCCGAAGCCTTGGTTGAAACTTTGCGATGCGTAATGCAATCATCATGCGATGTTAGAATGAATATTTCTTTCCCAACAAACCTTCCCAGTAAATGTTGACTGCAAAGTAGACATACCTGGCAGAATGATATCATGATGATTTGTATCAAAATCGGGAGGGCATACAATGTAGGCCTACAGCACAGAAACACCGCTACCCCTATGGTGCGATTTCAGTGATAACAGAAACTGTATTTGAATTTCATAATTTAGAATTTGTATATTAGGATATTGAATTTGAATGTAATATTTTTCTTATTAGTAATGCAAAAGTTGAATCCAGAAATGTAACTTGTACTTCATGATCTGAAACTGAATATTGCATTCAGTTCTAAAATTCTATTTAATTGAATATTCAAGTTCAATATTTATAAATACGTTTTCAATATGGTAGGTATTGCATACATTTTCTGTGTATCAAGTTTACATATTAGAATTTCAAGTTTATCCAAGTTTCAGACATGTATATTAAACTTCTCAGATGCATTCAGATTCAGTTTTTTAATTCAGTTCTCTAAATTCAGATTCAAAACCAGAGTCAACATCCTGGTACTTTGACAGTCAGGAAAGGTAGAGAAAAACAGAAAATCAAAACGCTTACTGTGGTAACAGAAACTTCTGTCAGTTTCTTAAGCCAATGTGGCATGTTGAATTCATTTTCTTAAGCTGAATATGACTAGCATTTGAACCATTTTGGCTATGAGTTATTATGACTAGAGGTCGACCGATTAATCGGAATGGCCGATTAATTAGGGCCGATTTCAAGTTTTCATAATCGGTAATCAGAACAACAGATTTTTACCTTGTACCTCGGGGGATTCAATCTCGCAACCTTACAGTTACATAGTCCAACGCTCTAACCACCTGCCTCTCATTGCACTCCATGAGGAGACTGCCTGTTTCCTTGGCTTACTGCATTCGCGTAAGTTGCTAGCTAGCATTAAACTTATCTTATAAAAAACTATCAATCAATCAATCATAATCACTAGTTAACTACACATGGTTGATGATATTACTAGTTTATCTAGCGTGTCCTGCGTTGCATATAATCGATGCGGTGTGAATCGTTGCTCCAATGTTTACCTAACCATAAACATCAATGCCTTTCTTAAAATCAATACACAGAAGTATATATTTTTAAACCTGCATATTTAGCTAAAAGAAATCCAGGTTAGCAGGCAATATTAACCAGGTGAAATTGTGTCACTTCTCTTGCGTTCATTGCACGCAGAGTCAGTGTATACGCAACAGTTTGGGCCGCCTAATTTTCCAGAATTTTACGTAATTATGACATAACATTGAAGGTTGTGTAATGTAACAGGAATATTTAGACTAATGGATGCCACCCGATAGATAAAATACGGAACGGTTCCGTATTTCACTGAAAGAATAAACGTCTTATTTTCGAGATGATAGTTTTGACCATATTAATGACCTAAGGCTCGTATTTC
Organism: Oncorhynchus mykiss; assembly: GCF_057628025.1. Classification (NCBI taxonomy): domain Eukaryota; kingdom Metazoa; phylum Chordata; class Actinopteri; order Salmoniformes; family Salmonidae; genus Oncorhynchus; species Oncorhynchus mykiss. The sequence continues at coordinate 76,405,673 of NC_143025.1, read as the reverse complement.
TGTGTGTTATTATGTTATAATTCAGTCTATGATTTGATAGAGCAGTCTGACTGAGTGATGGTATCGGCTTTTTTTGGTCCCACAATAATCGGTATCGGTGTTAAAAAATCATAATCGGTCGACCTTTAATTATGACCCCCTTTCCTGAAAGCTAAATCTCTCTGGAGCATGGACGTTCCCCGCTATGATGATCACAGGCTGCGTTAGAAAGGAGTGTCACAAAAAACTATATGTATTTGGACCAATAAGAATATAGGTTGAAATGCCCCTTCATAGCCCTTCTAAGGATAGTCTTTCCACTCCCTGTTTAATATTGCACTTGTGACTGACTGGGTTCAAACCAGGCCTCTTTAAGAGGCTCCTCTGTCCTCCACTCATTACCTGTATTAATGGCACCTGTTTGAACTTGTTATCAGTATAAAAGACACCTGTCCACAACCTCAAACAGTCACACTCCAAACTCCACTATGGCCAAGACCAAAGAGCTGTCAAAGGACACCAGAAACAAAATTGTAGACCTGCACCAGGCTGGGAAGACTGAATCTGCAATAGGTAAGCAGCTTGGTTTGAAGAAATCAACTGTGGGAGCAATTATTAGGAAATGGAAGACATACAAGACCACTGATAATCTCCCTCGATCTGGGGCTCCACGCAAGATCTCACCCCGTGGGGTCAAAATGATCACAAGCAAAAATCCCAGAACCACACGGGGGGACCTAGTGAATGACCTGCAGAGAGCTGGGACCAAAGTAACAAAGCCTACCATCAGTAACACACTACGCCGCTAGGGACTCAAATGCTGCAGTGCCAGATGTGTCCCCCTGCTTAAGCCAGTACATGTCCAGGCCCGTCTGAAGTTTGCTAGAGAGCATTTGGATGATCCAGAAGAAGATTGGCAGAATGTCATATGGTCAGATGAAACCAAAATATAACTTTTTGGTAAAAACTCAACTCGTCGTGTTTGGAGGACAAAGAATGCTGAGTTGCATCCAAAGAACACATGAAGCATGGGGGTGGAAACATCATGCTTTGGGGCTGTTTTTCTGCAAAGGGACCAGGACGACTGATCCGTGTAAAGGAAAGAATGAATGGGGCCATGTATCGTGAGATTGAAAACCTCCTTCCATCAGCAAGGGCATTGAAGATGAAACGTGGCTGGGTCTTTCAGCATGACAATGATCCCAAACACACCGCCCGGGCAAAGAAGGAGTGGCTTCGTAAGAAGCATTTCAAGGTCCTGGAGTGGCCTAGCCAGTCTCCAGATTTCAACCCCATAGAAAATCTGTGAAAACCTTTTGAAGACTTTCAAAGCCATACAACACTCATTCTGTGGCCTCCAACTGCTCTTTAATACTATTAAAAATAAATGCACGCTCTTCAACCGATTGCTGCACGCACCCGCCCGCCCTTCTTGCATCACTACTCTGGACAGTTCTGACTTAGAATATGTGGACAAATACCTAGGTGTCTGGTTAGACTGTAAATTCTCCTTCCAGACTCACATTAAGCATCGCCAATCCAAAATTAAATATAGAATCGGCTTCCTATTTCACAACAAAGCCTCCTTCACTCATACTGCCAAACATACCCTCGTAAAACGGACTATCCTACCGATCCTTGACTTTGGCAATGTCATTAACAAAATAGCCTCTGACACTACTCAGCAAATTGGATGTAGTCTATCAATCACAGTGCCATCCATTTTGTCACTAAAGCCCCATATGCTACCCACCACTGCGACCTGTATGCTCTCGTTGGCTGGCCCTTGCTACATATTCGTCGCCAAACCCACTAGCTCCAGGACATATAAAAGTCTTTGCTAGGTAAAGCCCCGCTTTATCTCAGCTCACTGGTCACCATAGCAACACCCACCCGTAGCACGTGCTCCAGCAGGTATATTTCACTGATCATCCCCAAAGCCAACACCTCCTTTGGCTGTCTTTCCTTCCAGTTCTCTGCTGCCAGTGACTAACGAATTGCAAAAGTCACTGAAACTGGAGACTTATATCTCCCTCACTAACTTTAAGCATCAGCTGTTAGAGCAGCTTACCGATCACTGCACCTGTACACAGCCCATCTGTGAATAGCCCACCCAACTACCTCATCCCCATATTGTTATTTTCTTTGCTCTTTTGCACCCCAGTATCTCTACTAGAGGTCGACCGATTATGATTTTTCAACGCCGATACAGATTATTGGAGGACCCCAAAAAAAGCCGATACCGATTATTGGAGGACCAAAAAAAAGCCGATACCGATTATTGGAGGACCAAAAAAGGCCGATACCGATTATTGGAGGACCAACAAAAAAAAAAAACCCCCGATACTGATTATTGGAGGACCAAAAAAAAAGCCGATACCGATTATTGGAGGACCAAAAAAAGGCCGATACCGATTATTGGAGGACAAAAGAAAGCCGATACCGATTATTGGAGGACCAAAAAAAAAACGTTACCGATTATTGGAGGACCAAAAAAGGCCGATACCGATTATTGGAGGACCAAAAAAGGCCGATACCGATTAAATCGTCCGATGTTTATATATATATTTGTAATAATGACAATTACAACCATACTGAATGAACACTTAAACTTAATATAATACATCAATAAAATCTATATAGTCTCAAATAAATGAAACACGTTCAATTTGGCTTAAATAATGCAAATACAAAGTGTTGGAGAAGAATGTAAAAGTGAAATATGTGCCATGTAAAAAAGCTAACGTTTAAGTTCCTTTGCAGCGAACATGAAAACATAATGAAAGCTGGTAGTTCCTTTTAACATGAGTCTTCAATATTCCCAGGTATGAAGTTTTAGGTTGTAGTTATAGGACTATTTCTCTCTATACCATTTGTATTTCATATACCTTCGACTATTGGATGTTCTTATAGGTACTTTAGTATTGCCAGCCTAATCTCGGGAGTTGATAGGCTTGAAGATGGGCATAAACAGCGCAATACTTGAAGCACAGCGAAGAGCTGCTGGCAAATGCAAGACAGTGCTGTTTGAATGAATGCTTACGAGCCTGCTGCTGCCTACCACCGCTCAGTCAGACTGCTCTATCAAATCATAGACATAATTATAACACAATAACAAAGAAATACGCACCCATTAATATGGTCAAATCCGGAAACTATCACTATCGTTCCGTATCTTATCTAAAGGGTGGCATCCATAAGTCTAAATATTGCTGTTACATTGCACAACCTTCAATGTTATGTCATAATTACGTACATTTCTGGCAAATTAGTTCGCAAAGAGCCAGGCGGCACAAACTGTTACATATAACCTGACTCTGCGTGCAATGAACGCAAGAGAAGTGACACAATTTCCCTAGTTTAATATTGTCTGCTAACATTAATTTATTTTAACTAAAAATATACATGATTTTTTTTTAAATACTACTGTGTATTGATATTAAGAAAGGCATTGATGTTTACGTTTTTTTTCGCAAATGACCTTTTGTTTAATCATCCCCCGTTTGGCGAAGTTGGCAGTCTTTGTTAGGAATAAAATGGTCTTCACACAGTTCGCAATGAGCCAGGCGGCCCAAACTGCTGCATATAAACTGACTCTGTTGCACAGAACGCAAGAGAAGTGACACAATTTCCCTAGTTAAAAGAAATTCATGTTAGCAGGCAATATTAACTAAATATGCAGGTTTAAAAAGATATACTTGTGTATTGATTTTAAGAAATGTGTTGATGTTTATGGTTAGGTACACATTGGTGCAATGACAGTGCTTTTTTCGCAAATGCGCTTGTTAAATCACCCGTTTGGCGAAGTAGGCTGTGATTCAATGATAAATTAACATGCACCGCATCAATTATATGCAACGCAGGACAAGCTAGATATACTAGTAATATCAACCATGTGTAGTTAACTAGTGATTATGTTAAGATTGATAGTTTTTTTATGAGATAAGTTTAATGCTAGCTAGCACCTTACCTTGGCTCCTTGCTGCACTCGCATAACAGGTAGCCAGCCTGCCACGCAGTCTCCTCGTGGAGTACAATGTAATCGGCCATGATCGGTTTAAAAAAAATGCTGATTAATGATTGTTATGAAAACTTGAAAATCGTCCCTAATTAAATCGGCCATTCCGATTAGTCGGTCGACCTCTAATCTCTACTTGCACATCATCATCTACACATTTATCACTCCAGTGTTAATGCTAAATTGTAATTAATTACTATGGCCTATTTATTGCCCTACCTCCCTAATCTTACTACATTTGCGCACACTTTATATTTTCTTTTTCTATTGTGTTATTGACTGTACGTTTGTTTATCCCATGTGTAACTGTGTTGTTTTTGTCACACTGCTTTGTTTTATCTTGGCCAGGTAGCAGTTGTAAATGAGAACTTGTTCTCAACTGGCCTATGTGCTTAAATAAAAGTGAAATATATATATATATTTTTTTTTAAAACAGCCTTGTGAGACGGCCTGACCCCGCGAGCTTACATGAATGGTTCGCTACACACGGTAATCAGCCTGGTAATTACGAGGCTACTCTTCACCACCTCTGTTGCACTGGGGTACACAGATCCTTCTGCCACAGAAAGTGTTGTTGTGCAGTAGGCCTGACCTTGAACCCAGTCAGTTACATTGGTGCTAGACAACTATATGTTATTAGAGCTGTCCCCGACTAAATCTTGATCGACCTAGAGTTGTATGTCCTTTCGACCAATTGATAGGTAGAATTTAAACATGCATTTTTCCCTACACACACACACACACACACGTGTGTTTTAGTCAAATCAACAATATATAGGCTACTGAGCTTGTCTGATGCTTTAAGCACATTGTGATTAAATAATTAAGACACAAATTACTCAAGAGGGAGCCAGAGATCAAGATAGTTTTTTTTCTCTTCTGGTTAGGCCGTTTCCGACCCTCCTTCTCCTTCTGGCCTTAGCAGATTCTGCTGTTACGCTCCTGAAGTTGCAGTTCGATAATAGGCTACACCAGCTCTCTCAAAATCATTATCATGCGGTTAATCCAAATTCTAAAATGAACTTTATTGCCAACTAGGTAAAAATAGTCTACATAAAGCCAACAAATAAAAACATTGCAGCCTGCAGGTAGACAATATCCTGTAAAAATAAATATCCTAGAAATCACATTGGATACGCATGGCATGTCTGCAAGGAACTTGAAACATTGTACTGTATCAACTTTTAACTTTGATCTGGCCTGATGTTGGCAGTAGAAAACTTGCAACATTGTATAAATATTCTGGGCCTCCCCAGAGTTTCCTGCACCAGAGCTCCAGACAGGATAGACATAGCTGTAGGCAATTTACGCAAATAATAAGTAATCGGGTAGGCCTATTTTATGACGTTTCCCCTGGATCACAGCATTACATTTTTTCCCCCTTTCACACCAAGCGGTTATCAAAAGAGAGCTAGAAAGATATTTCAAATAGGCTACGTTGAGGAACTACTGTCATTCTCAATTGGGTGTAAAAACAGACTTTGTTTACTTGCTGTTTGAGGTGAAGAAAAAATTACTTTGAGAAGCTCCACAGTGGTGGTAAGTTAAGAAAATACGATCAGATCTTGGTCAACCAACAGCCTATTGACCAAACAATCGACCAGACGACTAAATGGGGTCAGACCCATTCACATTGGGGACAAATTGCGTTTTTCTGTGACACTCCCTTCTAACTTGGCCTGTGATCATCATAGAGGGAAACAGAACGCACATCCAAGCGCCAGAGAGTCTTAGCGTTCAGGAATTGGGTCATAATAACTCATAGCCAAAATGGTTCAAATGCTAGTCATATTCAGCTTAAGAAAATGAATTCAACATGCCACATTGGCTTCAGAAACTGACAGAAGTTTCTGTTTACCATAGTAAGCGTTTGATTCTATCTGTTCAGCTCTACCTTTCCTGACTGGCAAAGTACCAGTATGAGAAGTTACACAGTTGAAGTCGGAAGTTTGCATACTCTTAGCTTGGAGTCAGTAAAACTCGTTTTTCAACCACTCCACAAATTTCTTGTTAAACTATAGATTTGGCAAGTTGGTTAGGACATCTACTTTGTGCATGACAAGTCATTTTTCCAACAATTGTTTGCAGACAGATTATTTAACTTATAATTCACTGTATCACATTACCAGTGGGTCAGAAGTTTACATACACTAAGTTGACTGTGCCTTTAAACATCTTGGGAAAAATCCAGAAAATGTCATGGCTTTTGAAGATTCTGACATCATCCGAGTCAATTGGGGGTGTACCTGTGGATGTATTTCAAGGCCTACCTTCAAACTCAGTGCCTCTTTGCTTGACATCATGGGAAAATCAAAAGAAGCCAAGACCTCAGAAAAAAAAATTGTAGACCTCCACAAGTCTGGTTCATCCTTGGGAGCAATTTCCAAACGCCTGAAGGTACCACGTTCATCTGTACAAACAATAGTACCCAAGTATAAACACCATCGGACCATGCAGCAGTCATACCACTGAGGAAGGAGACGCGTTCTGTCTCCTAGAGAGGAACTTACTTGGTGCGAAAAGTGCAAATCAATCCCAGAACAACAGCAAAGGACCTTGTGAAGATGCTGGAGGAAACAGGTACAAAAGTATCTATATCCACATTAAAACGAGTCCTATATCGACATAACCTGAATGGCCATTCAGCAAGGAAGAAGCCACTGCTCCAAAACCGCCATAAAAACAAAGATACCAAATACTAATTGACTGCATGTAAACTTCTGTTTACATGTGATGAAAGAAATAAAAGCGGAAATAAAGCATTCTCTCTACTATTATTCTGACACTTCACATTCTTAAAATAAAGTGGTGATCCTAACTGACCTAAAACAGGGAATTGTTACTAGGATTAAATGTCAGGAATTGTGAAAAATTGTGTTTAAATGTATTTGGCTAAGGTGTATGTAAACTTCTGACTTCAACTGTATGAAACTTTGATTAAATTGAAATTATGGTTTGTAAACTTGATACACACAACGAACACAATATCATATTGAAAGTGAATATATAGATATTGAATTTGAATATTCAATTATATTTACATTTGATTTTTTAAAGTGAATGCAATATTCATTCAATTCCATTTCAAATCAAGAAAAACAGGTTCAATTTATGAATTCAATGATTAAATTTGTGCTGTAAACATTAAAAAATATTAAAAACAAATTTAATATCCTAATACAAATTCATTGTATCCAACATTGTGCAAAACGTTTCTGTGAAAAAACAGGTGGCCACCTCAAATGCTGTCTGTTGCCTCAAACGTAAATGGACGTTCTAAATAAGTGTTCTAATCACACCGGTTTGAGAGTATGCTGCAGGGAGAACTGTAAAATGATCACACCCATGTGTTCGTAAGCGTCAAAGGGTTAACGTGGCATAAGTCGTGGAAAAATGTATAGAATTGCAGGACATTTTCTGAAAATGTCTCTCCACCCTATGAAAAAGTGTAGAATTGCAGGAAATTATCTGTACAGCTTCCAGTTGTTTCCTCTGCCTAGGGCTGGGCGATATGGTGATATGTACCGTGTGATGATAGAGCATAATATGAAACGATAGACGTTTTTCTATCGTTTATTTCGTTGTGTCGCAAATCACACTCTTTACGGCAATATTTTTTGTCAATTGGCAGACGCTTTGCGTTCATCCACACATGCCGTGCGGAAGGATATTTACAACACAAACAAACATGGAGGAGAGAACGTGACACAGAGCACGGAGACACAGAACTCGTACCTAAAAGAGGGGCTACTTCAGTCGTATGGACGTGGTTTAGGTTTAAAATGTCTGGACACGGACCAGAAAACCGTCCTCTGCAAAATATACCACAGGCCGGTCCCAATAACAAACACCACTAACCTCTTTTACCACCTACGCTTGAATCATGTGAAACAGTACGGAGAGAGTCTACGGATGAGAACCAAAAAAGTACAGTCGGGTGCTCAAAACAAACCCCTGACTCAGACATTGTTTGGTTTGGATATTTTAGACCATATTCACATTTTAGGCCTATTTATTTTATGTTTTCTACTTACCCTTTTAGATTTTATACATTAATATTTTATATTTTGTTACATGCTTAATTGAACATTTGCGCCAAGGTTCTAAATAAAAGGAGAAATAATCAAATATGAGTAAGTACTTTTTATTTGTTGAGTATAATTCAAAATGTAATAAGAAATAGACCTTTACATATGTTCATTTTATATAAACTATTTATTAACTGAATTTACAGAAAATGTGCTATATCGCGATATGTATCGTAATCGGAATATGAAATGACCTATAATCGGGGATATGAGATTTTGGTCATATCGCCCAGCCCGAACTCCTCCCGTTGGCAAAATGTATAGAATTGCATGAAATCAGTTAAATTGCCAAATATTTTCCATCTCCACTCCATGGCAAAATGTGTAGAATTCCAGCAAACTTGCTTCAAAACTGCAAAATTCTCTGCACCCCATGGCAAAATGTATAGAATTGCAGGAAATTTACTCAGATTGAATTCTCTCTCAAATTTCACAGATTTAACTCACACTCTTTACAAGGAGGGTTAGCCCTAATCAATAGCTGGTAGCAGTCCCAAACAAAAGACCCCCCCAGCCCACTACTTGTGTTTAGTGTTCAGTTTTTCACCCTATATACACAGAATGGGTTTGTAATGGGACAAGTGTGAGAGTGTAAGTTTGAATACATACAGGTACACTGTGCATCAAACAACAATGGAATGCAACAACAAGTATATTTCTTCAATAAGCCAAGGTAATTGCCACATGTTCCAAATGAACACCATTTGTTTATTACAAACGGTTAGAAATATTTAATTTCAATTTTTATGAGTGATCACCTAGTCTGCGGACAGTTCAGCTCACGTCAGAACAGACACCAGCTAATGACCACACGTTTTAGACAATAGCTGCTGCGCGCGCACGCACACACACACACACACACACACACACCCACACACGAGTAGGTCGGCTATTTGTCCCCCTTCTTCAGAGGAGAGGTACTGGTCCCAGCAGCAGGGCGTCCCCTAAACCCTCCCCCTTTTACTGACCATACAATAATACTGCCCCCCTACCCCCTACTGGTCAGTGCAGCTTACTGGTCACTGGTCAGTAGGTTACCATACAACGCTAGTGAACCCTCTCAGTGGGAACTAACTAGAGCCCCCACCCCAATACATCTCAGGAAACCTCCAGTAAGTAGTCCATCTCCAGCAGCACAACCCCTCTAGTACTAAGGGGACCCACTGACCCTTGAAGGCCTCTTTCTCCACCCTCTCCCCCTAACACCGACCGCCTTCTCCCCTTGCCACATAACGAGCACCCCCTGGCTAAGCAAATACACAACACCATTGACCAGCGCTCCTGCTCCGAAGTCTGGACAGTTCATTAAGGACCAATCCCTACAGTCAGTCACAGCCTATCCTATCTGACACCCTTACAACCCAGCTGCTCTTGCCTCTCTTACCCTCGTTTCCTCCTCACTAATATAACGTTTTACAACTCCTAAACTTTCCCTCTGGCTCTTCAGAAGCAAAACAATTCTTCTGAAAACAGCCCATCACAAGGCCTCTCTCCACCACTCTCCATGGCTAACACAGAGCACCCACAAACACATGCACACACACACTTAGGGTTTGAGGGTTTGTGTGGTTGCCAGGATGATCGAGGCTATAGCGCTGTGGTCACCATGGCAACAGTCCGGAGCTCAGCTCACCCCCGAGCCTGAGGAAGGGAGTGAAGAGAGGCACCGAGAGCAGAGCGTCAATAAAGCCCTCTATTTCTCATAGCACTCAGACAGACAGACAGACAGAGACACTTGGAGTGGTGTAAGGGTTCAGTCACACACACACACACTCACACGACCAGAGAGCTTGAAAACAAGAGAAACAAAAAACTTTGTGAAAAAGTTCTGCACGAAAGGAAAAATTGGCTCGTTCCAACCCCCTCGGCGCTTTAGCATCTGTCCCAAGAGGAGGGGGGATATAGACGGGAAGGGGGGCGGTTGTTATTGCAGTCGGCACAGAGTGAGCGTGTGTGCGCTTCCTCAGACGACCTGACAGCTCCTTCGTTTTCCCAGCTGTGCCAGTCACAATGAGGCCAGTGTGTTTCTACAGTAAACCAGTTTGGGGAGCAGAGGAGGAGGGGTTCAATACTGAGGGCTAGATAGAGTGGGAGTGACCCTGTTACACTGTCAGCCCAGAGATGGATCACTTATAGATCTGAGGGAAGCTCCGTTCTTCTCGTCCACATTCACTTAATGTCACTGTAGGAAAGTCAACATAATCATTCATTCTGCATACCTCACCTCTTACATTCTCTTTTGATATTTGACTGATACAGTATACCAAAGTTCATTTCAACTACTTCAACTAAAGCCTAACAGTGCAACAAGAGTTTCATATGGGTTTTCAGAACGATTAATGTCCATATAAATAGCAGTGAATAAAAAAATTACATCACTGACAACAGACCAATTAAAAAGCACTATCCTCCACCTGGTGGCCTCCATAATGTGTCTAATTTATTTTCCTAAGATTCCTGCCTTATGAGCTTCCCATATTTCCTGAGCAGCGTGCTGCAGTCTGGCCACGGTGCCGGGACAAGTCCAGGAATGTCTGAGTCCGGGGGAGAGAATTCAGACTGTGAATAAAACTCCTATAAGAGCAGGGATCCCTCGGGATGACCAGGAAAACAAGGAGCAGCTTCTGCCTTATAGGAGACTAAACAACAACAACAATGAACAGCATTGCCACTGAAACAACAGCAGCAGCAGCACTTTGACCACAATAGAAACTACAACATCCAATACTATAAAAGGTAGTAACTTGTATAGTGTTTAGTATTGACATAAACGGCTTAATGAGTAAACAAATCACTACAGGCGGAAGAGGAGTGGAAATGAGGGATGGAGGGAGGGATGGAGGGAGGGAGGGAGGGAGGGAGGGAGGGAGGGAGGGAGGGAGGGAGGGAGGGAGGGAGGGAGGGAGGGAGGGAGGGAGGGAGGGAGGGAGGGAGGGAGGGAGGGAGGGAGGGAGGGAGGGAGGGAGGGAGGGAGAAGTGAACTGGGGCACAGAACTTAAAAAGGGGCAAGAAAGAGAGGAGGCTGCCAGTTACATTTGGACATGGTAGTGTGTGAGATGTGATTGTGTGAGATATGTGTGTATGTGTGTGTGTGAGAGTGAGTGTGAGTGTGAGAGTGAGTGTGTGTGTAGGGGACATACTGAGGAAGCTGTGTTTGGACTCAGATTAAAAATGCAGGATGAGGGTCCAGCAGGAAGAGATTGTGAAAGGGCCTACCTCTCCTCCACCTCTCCACCCTCTCTCCTCCACCCTCTATTCCCACCATTACAACACAACTAAACACAGCCCCCTGGACATAGGAAGAACAGACACGTCTCAATTGAACATCCACATATCCTTGGTAACTTCGAGTTTATGAAACTCAAAATGTAAACATAAACAGTACTGTTCTATTATGTAAGAAGTTAAAATAAATCAAGGCTAAATATGATCCAAAGACTAAGTACTTTCAAGTTGTTCTGTCCTCCTCCGTGGTGACGCAGTTTGGCTGGATGCCCCAGTTAAACCCTCATAATAAGGGCACACACAACCACAATCAAGCACACACACTAGTGTTCGAAAGGTGAGATACTAGAGTCTGAGGTTGACAGACAACAACCTCAACATGACAAATCAACAGGCCAAAACCCTATCAATCCATCATTATCCTCCACATCAAACAAAATCACATTTCAATCATAGAAGGCTTAGAACATTAAGATCCAGACACACGTCTTCATTCCATTTCAATAAAACAAGACAAAAAACCCACTAACATCTCAACAACCCTCCATCACACACACATCCTAGCACTCTTAAACATAGGATACTGTTCCTGCCAACCTGCAGCCCCGCATGATCATATACACAAACATGAAACTTCAGAGAACCAGAAGGATGTATACACTGTTGGACACTAGTAGACACTAGACAGTGACACACAAAGACACACACCTTTACCTTAACTGCAGAAGAGAGGATAGATGCTATAATACCAATAGACTGACATCTAAGTAAAGGGGGATCCAAGGGATCCATAAGCCCCAGGCTAAATTAAAACCTTGGACAGAGTCCTTTCAGATCAGAGCAGCCCAGGCGCATCAACCACCACAATGATGATTAAATGAGACTCTGGCAGGGGAAAACCATGTCTAGAGTTAATGTAAAGGAGCCTCTGGCAGGGGAAAACCATGTCTAGAGTTAATGTAAAGGAGACTCTGGCAGGGGAAAACCATGTCTAGAGTTAACGTAAAGGAGACTGTTAGGGGAAAACCATGTCTAGAGTTAATGTAAAGGAGACTCTGGCAGGGGAAAACCATGTCTAGAGTTAACGTAAAGGAGACTCTGGCAGGGGAAAACCATGTCTAGAGTTAATGTAAAGGAGCCTCTGGCAGGGGAAAACCATGTCTAGAGTTAACGTAAATTAGACTCTGGCAGGGGAAAACCATGTCTAGAGTTAACGTAAAGGAGACTCTGGCAGGGGAAAACCATGTCTAGAGTTAACGTAAAGGAGACTCTGGCAGGGGAAAACCATGTCTAGAGTTAATGTAAAGGAGACTCTGGCAGGGGAAAACCATGTCTAGAGTTAATGTAAAGGAGACTCTGGCAGGGGAAAACCATGTCTAGAGTTAACGTAAAGGAGACTCTGGCAGGGGAAAACCATGTCTAGAGTTAACGTAAAGGAGACTCTGTTAGGGGAAAACCATGTCTAGAGTTAACGTAAAGGAGACTCTGGCAGGGGAAAACCATGTCTAGAGTTAATGTAAAGGAGACTCTGGCAGGGGAAAACCATGTCTAGAGTTAATGTAAAGGAAACTCTGGCAGGGGAAAACCATGTCTAGAGTTAACGTAAATGAGACTCTGGCAGGGGAAAACCATGTCTAGAGTTAACGTAAATTAGACTCTGGCAGGGGAAAACCATGTCTAGAGTTAATGTAAAGGAGCCTCTGGCAGGGGAAAACCATGTCTAGAGTTAATGTAAAGGAGACTCTGGCAGGGGAAAACCATGTCTAGAGTTAACGTAAAGGAGACTCTGGCAGGGGAAAACCATGTCTAGAGTTAACGTAAAGGAGACTCTGGCAGGGGAAAACCATGTCTAGAGTTAACGTAAATTAGACTCTGGCAGGGGAAAACCATGTCTAGAGTTAATGTAAAGGAGACTCTGGCAGGGGAAAACCATGTCTAGAGTTAACGTAAAGGAGACTCTGGCAGGGGAAAACCATGTCTAGAGTTAATGTAAAGGAGACTCTGGCAGGGGAAAACCATGTCTAGAGTTAATGTAAAGGAGACTCTGGCAGGGGAAAACCATGTCTAGAGTTAACGTAAATTAGACTCTGGCAGGGGAAAACCATGTCTAGAGTTAACGTAAATTAGACTCTGGCAGGGGAAAACCATGTCTAGAGTTAATGTAAAGGAGACTCTGGCAGGGGAAAACCATGTCTAGAGTTAACGTAAAGGAGACTCTGGCAGGGGATTCAGCCTTACAAATGCACTACTTTAAAACTGATACACTCTTTCAAAAAGACCTCTGCTGTGAATCTCCCTGACAAAGTCTGATTCATAGTCAAACAGTACAAGTGTACAGTATATAACAATATTACAGAACAACAGCGTTAGGAAGTCCCTCCTCACCTTTGAGACTGTTCCAACAGCTAGTCTTTCCTTTGGGCAGCCAGTCGCTGATGATATCCCAGTATCCTTTAACTGTTTAGGTCCATCTCCACGCATCGGGAAGTTTTGCCTCACACACACACACTAAAACTGGTACATGCTCTAAAGCAGAGAGCTATTCTGTATATGGAGTGGTCAGTGGAAAGACAGGTCCCCACCTCTATGAGGTCAGTCAGCTCAAAGAGAGAGGGGAGAGAAGCGAGGTGAACAGATGGGAGCGGAACAGAAAGGAGCAGAGCCGACTGGGAGGGGAGAGAGAAGGGAGCGCTCGTCCAGCCAGCCCACATCCTGACCAATTACTGCTGCAAGAGAAACCTCTTTTTCACTATCTCGCTCTCTCCATCACTCTCCCTCTCTCACACACACACACAGACAGAGCGCGCTCTCACACACACACGCTCACGGTCCCTCCCTCACACACACACACACACACACGCGCGCTCCCACCCTCACACACGCACGCGCGCACGCTCCCTCCCTCACACGCGCACGCGCGCGCTCCCTCACACACACGCGCTCCCTCACACACACGCGCGCACGCTCCCTCACACACACGTGCACGCGCTCACTCACACACGCGCACGCGCACCCTCACACACGCTCCCTCACACACACACACGCTCCCTCACACACACACACGCTCCCTCACACACGCGATCCCTCACACACACACACACACACGCGCTCCCTCACACACACACGCACGCACGCACGTGCTCCCTCACACACACACACGCGCTCCCACACACACACGCGCTCCCTCACACACACACACGCGCTCCCTCACACACACACACGCGCTCCCTCACACACACACGCGCTCCCACACACACACACGCGCTCCCTCACACACACGCGCACGTGCTCACTCACACACGCTCCCTCACACACACACACGCTCCCTCACACACACACACGCTCCCTCACACACACACACGCTCCCTCACACACGCGATCCCTCACACACACACACACACACACACGCGATCCCTCACACACACACACACACACACGCGCTCTCTCACACACACACGCACGCACGCACGTGCTCCCTCACACACACACACGCGCTCCCTCACACACACACACGCGCTCCCACACACACACGCGCTCCCTCACACACACACACACACGCGCTCCCTCACACACACACGCGCTCCCTCACACACACACGCGCTCCCTCACACACACACGCGCTCCCTCACACACGCGCTCCCTCACACACGCGCTCCCTCACACACACGCGCTCCCTCACGCTCCCTCACACACACACGCTCGCTCCCACACACACACACGCTCCCTCACGCACACACACACACACACGCTCCCCCACACACGCACACGCTCCCCCTCACACACGCTCCCTCTCACACACACACACGCTCCCTCACACACTCACGCTCCCTCACACACTCACGCTCCCTCACACACTCACACACACACACGCTCCCTCACACACACACACACACGCTCCCTCACACACACACACACGCTCCCTCCCTCACACACTCACGCTCCCTCACACACACTCGCTCCCTCACACACACGCTCCCTCACACACACGCTCCCTCACACACACACACACACGCTCCCTCACACACGCGCTCCCCCTCACAAACACACACACACACGCGCTCCCCCTCACACACGCACACGCGCTCCCTCACACACACACACACACACACACACGCTCCCTCACACACACACACACGCTCCCTCACACACACACGCTCCCTCACACACACACACACACTCTCCCTCACACACACACACACACACACACACACGCTCCCTCACACACACACACACACACACACGGTCCCTCACACACACACGCTCCCTCACACACACGGTCCCTCACACACACACGCTCCCACACACACGCTCCCTCACACACACACACACACACACGCTCCCACACACACGCTCCCTCACACACACACACACACACACGCTCGCTCACACACACGCTCCCTCACACACACACACACGCTCCCTCACACACACACACACACGCTCCCTCACACACACACACACACACACACACACACACACACACACACACACACACACACACACACACACGCTCCCTCACACACACGCTCCCTCACACACACGCTCCCTCACACACACGCTCCCTCACACACGCGCTCCCCCTCACACACACGCGCTCCCCCTCACACACACGCGCACGCTCCCTCACACACACGCGCACGCTCCCTCACACACACGCGCACGCTCCCTCACACACGCGCTCCCCCTCACAAACACACACACGCGCTCCCCCTCACACACGCGCTCCCTCACACACACGCTCCCTCCCACACGCGCTCCCCCTCACAAACGCACACGCGCTCCCCCTCACACACGCACACGCTCCCTCACACACACACACGCTCCCTCACACACACACACACGCTCCCTCACACACACACACACACACGCTCCCTCACACACACGCGCTCCCCCTCACACACGCACACGCGCTCCCTCACACACACGCGCTCCCTCACACACACGCGCTCCCTCACACACGCGCGCTCCCTCACACACGCGCGCTCCCTCACACACGCGCGCTCCCTCACACACACACACGCTCCCTCACACACACACACGCTCCCTCACACACACACACACACACGCTCCCTCACACACACACGGTCCCTCACACACACACACGGTCCCTCACACACACACACGGTCCCTCACACACACACACGGTCCCTCACACACACACACGGTCCCTCACACACACGGTCCCTCACACACGCTCCCCCTCACACGCGCTCCCACACACACACTCTCGCTCCCCCACACGCACCCTCACGCACGCTCACGTTCCCTCACGCTCCCGCCGCGCTCCCTCACGCTCCCACCCACGCGCGCGCGCGCGCTCCCTCCCTCCCTCGCGCTCCCACCCACGCGCTCCCTCGCGCTCCCACCCACACACTCCCTCCCACGCGCTCCCTGACATGCACTACCCCCCTCTCGCTCGCGTGCACTCCCCCCTCCCCCACACACACACGCTCCCTCCCTCCCACACGCGCTCTCTCCCTCTCACACACACACTCCAACCCGGATGTCCTAGCTGTGTCTGAATCCTGGCTTAGGAAGGCCACCAAAAATTCTGAAATTTCCATCCAACTGCAACATTTTCTGTCAAGATAGAACTGCCAAAAGGGGGCAGAGTGACAATCTACTGCAGAGATAGCCTGCAAAGTTCTGTAATACTATCCAGGAATGTGCCCAAACAGTTCAAGCTTATACTTTTAAAAAGCCACCTTTCAAGAAATAAGCCTCTCACGGTTGCCGCTTGTTATAGACCCCTTTCAGCCCCCAGCTGTGCCCTGGACACCATATGTGAATTGATTGCCCCCATCTATCTTCAGAGTTCGTACTGTTAGGTGACCTAAACTGGGATATGCTTAACACCCCGGCCGTCCTACAATCTAAGCAAATTATCATGGAACCTACCAGGTACAACCCCAAAATCCATAACCATGGGCACCCTGTTGGATATCATCTTGACCAACTTGCCCTCTAAATACACCTCTGCTGTCTTCAACCAGGATCTCAGCAATCACTGCCTCATTGCTTGCGTCCGTGGTCAAACGCTCCCTAAAACACTTCAGCGAGCAGGCCTTTCCAATCGACCTGGCCCGGGTATCCTGGAAGGATATTGACCTCATCCCGTCAGTAGAGGATACCTGGTTGCTCTTTAAAAGTGCTTTCCTCACCATCTTAAATAAGCATGCCCCATTCAAAAAAATTACAACTAAGAACAGATAGTGAGCCCTTGGTTCACCCCAGACTTGACTGCCCTTGACACGCACAAGTTCTGAATTAGCATCAAATAACCCCCACGATATGCAACTTTTCAGGGAAGTCAGGAACCAATATACAAAGCCAGCTTGAAAAAGCTAGCCTTTGCTTTCCTAACAGAGAATTACATCCTGTGGCACTATTTCCAAAAAGTATTGGGACACTAAAGTCCAAGGAGAACAAGAACACCTCGTCCCAGCTGCCCACTGCACTTAGGTTAGTCAACACCGATAAATCCACGATATTCGAGAATTTCAGTAAGCATTTTTCCACTGCTGGCCACACTTTCCACCTGGCTAACCCCACCCACCCCGCTTTTCCTTCACCCAAATCCAGATAGCTGATGTTCTAAAAAGAGCTGCAAAATCTGGATCCCTACAAATCAGATGAGCGAGAATCTGGACCCTCTTTCTAAATTTATCAGCCGAAATTGTTGCAACCCCTATTGCTAACCTATTCAACCTCTTGGGTATCATCTGAGATCCCCAAAGATTGGAAAGCTGCAGATGTCATCCCCCTCTTCAAAAGGGGAGACACTCCAGACCCAAACTGTTATAGAGCTATATCTATCTAAAATCTTTGAAAGTTAAGTTAATAAACAGATCACCGACCATTTCGAATCCCACCGTACCTTCTCCACAATGCAATCAGGTTTCCGAGCTGGTCATGGGTGCACCTCAGCCACGCTCAAGGTCCTAAACGGTATCATAACCGCCATCGATAAAAGTACTGTGCAGCCGTCTTCATCGACCTGGCCAAGGCTTTCGACTCTGTCAATCACCACATTCTTATCGGCAGACTCAATAGCCTTGGTTTCTCAAATGACTGCCTCGCCTGGTTCAACAACTACTTCTGAAATAAAGTTCAGTGTTTCAAACCAGAGGGCCTGTTGTCAGGACCTCTGGCAGTCTATGGGGGTGCCACAGGGTTCGAATCTCTGGCCGACTTTTCTCTGTATTCATCAATTATGTCGCTCTTGCTATTGGTGATTCTCTGATCCACCGCAGACGACACCATTCTGTATACATTTGTCCCTTCTTTGGACACTTAAATTTCAATGCCATACAACCCTTCCGTGGCCTCCAACTGCTCTTAAATGCTAGTTAAACTAAACTACATGCTCTTCAACCGATTGCTGCCTGCACCCCCCCGCACGACTAGCATCACTACTCTGGACAGTTGACTTAGAATACGTGGACAAATACAAATACCTAGGTGTCTGTTTAGACTGTAAATTCTCCTTCCAGACTCAAATTAAGCATGTCCAATCCAAAATTAAATATAGAATTGGCTTCCTATTTCACAACAAAGCCTCCTTCACTCATGCTAATAAACATACCCTCGTAAAACTGATTATCATAACGAACCTAGACTTCGGGGATGTCATTTACAAAATAGCCTCCAAAAATCTACTCAGCAAATTGGATGTAGTCTATCAATCACAGTGCCATCCATGTTGTCACTAAAGCCCCATATGCTACCCACCACTGCGAACTGTATGCTCTCATTGGCTGGCCCTCGCTACATATCCGTCGCCAATCCCACTGGCTCCAGGTAATCTATAAGTATTAAAGCCCCCCCTTATCTCAGCTCACTGGTCACCCTAGCAACACCCACCCGTAGCACGTGCTCCAGCAGGTATATTTCACTGGCCATCCCCAAAGCCAACACCTCCTTTGGCCGCCTTTCCTTACAGTTCTCTGCTGCCAATGACTGGAATTGCAAAAGTCACTGAAACTGGAGACTTATATCTCCCTCACTAATTTTAAGCATGAGCAGCTTACCGATCACTGCACCTGTAGACAGCCCTATCTGTGAATAGCCCACCCAACTACCTCATCCCAATATTGTAATTTTTGTTTTGCTCCTTTGCACCCCAGTATCTCCACTTGCACATCTGCACATCTATCACTCCAGTGTTAATGCTAAATTGTAATTATTTCGCCACTATGGCCTATTTATTGCCTTTACCTCCCTAATCTTACAATATTTGCACACACTGTACATTGATTTTTCTAGTGTTATTGACTGTACGTTTGTTTATTCCATGTGTAACTGTTGTTTTTGTCGCACTACTTCGCTTTATCGTGGACAGGTTGCAGCTGTAAATTAGAACTTTTCCCAACTGGCCTACCTGGTTAAATAAAAGGTGACATAAATCAAATAAACATACCTGCATATCTGAGTGAATAGTCATTGTGAGTAGTAGGGACTCATTGTTCTGAATCCTCAGTGCAGTATGCACAGCCAGGTCAGAGGAAAGTCCCCTCACTGAGAGTCAACGGCGTTCCTCACTCCTGACTTCAACAAGGTTGCCTGGGATCAGATACTCACAGCCCAGTTCCCAACACCAGTTCACTTCCTAATTTCCATGCTCTCAGTGAAGGATTTTCATTTTCTAGAAATATGAAATATTTAGGATGCCATTCCTTGGACTGGACAATTATCCTTCTGGAGAAATCACTCATGCACTGTATGTATACACATGCATGTGTCACACACACACACTACAGTAAGTAATGTTAACCATTGACTCTGACATATCGTCTGTGGCGATCCGATCATAGCCATCCATACTCTGTGGGCAGAGAGGATATGGGTCACCAGCTGTTATCTTAACCTGTATAATCCCCAGGCTGCCACACCCAGAGAGCAGGGAATAACACTCACACAATACAAGAACACGCAGGCAATACACAACAGCCTACACACTCACAATACACAACAGCCTACACACTCAGTACAAACACTGTCTTCAAAAACATATATACCTATACGTTTAAGACACTAGGGCTGTGACGTTGATGGAATTTTGGATGACTTATTGGTCAGCCAGATGACCGCGGACACGTTATAAATCATTTGAACAGCACGATTTAGTTTTAAAGACGCACATTTTCTCCTCTGCTCCTGACGCCACTCCTGACTGCAGGGAAGGGGCAGTGCCTAGGCAACCAAATACTTGTTTGCTACAACACCTTGCATGTTTGAGCAAGGAGCAACAAAGCGTCATTACGTTGTAAAGAATCCATGTTAAACGCAGAAAAGGACACCGCACAAATACTGGACTTCCCGTCTACAGTCAGCTGTAATGCCCCCCCAAAAAAACATTTTGTT
>NC_143025.1:75662500-75677500 GCF_057628025.1 Oncorhynchus mykiss | reverse complement strand
AGATATCCATGACAGCCTCTATAATAGAACGCTTGTGACCATACATCTAAATAATGCACTTGGGGAAAAAACATCTTAAAGTAGAGTCAAGTTTTTCAACCACTCCACAAATGTCTTGTTAACAAACTATAGTTTTGGTTAGTAGATCTACATTGTGCATGACAAAAGTCATTTCTCCTACAATTGTTTACGGATAGATTATTTCACTGTATCACAATTCCAGTGGGTCAGAAATGTGTAAATATTAGGAGGAACAATGTCGGACTGGTATTGACTAAAATACAGTATATACAGTTGAAGTCGGAAGTTTACATTCACTTAGGTTGGAATCATTAAAGGCACAGTCAACTTAGTGTATGTAAACTTCTGACCCATTGGAATTGTGATAAAGTGAATTATAAGTGAAATAATCTATCCGTAAACAATTGTAGGAGAAATGACTTTTGTCATGCACAATGTAGATCTACTAACCGAATTGCCAAAACTATAGTTTGTTAACAAGACATTTGTGGAGTGGTTGAAAAACGAGTTTTAAACAGCTTGGAAAATTCCAGAAAATGATGTCATGGCTTTAGAAGCTTCTGATAGGCCAACCTTACACTGCCCAGCCTTACATAATTTGAGAGAAGAGATTCTCATGATTAAAATGGTATCTAAATATACACATTGCGAGATATTTGGCAAAGTAGACAGACATACCTATATTTCCCTATAGGAAACAATGACCTCAGAGTTCCATGTTGTTTACATTTTAACTATAAAGGTCTCCGTTACCAACAATAGCAAAGCTGGCATTGTGACATAGTACAACCACCTGGGAATAGAACGAGTCAGTGCCACAGTGTTCAATATAACTAATAGGAGCTGGCAGAGTGAAAAATGCCCCAAAATAAGGCCTGTTTTTTCATGATTACTTCGAAACTACGGCAGGCAGCTGGGATATATGGTAATATTATGAAACTGGGCTCCACCACGGATGCAATGAACTAGTTTTTATTTGAAAAAAGCATTGTTAAAAATGTCACGTGTCCAGCCTACTATAGTGGCATCCAGCTTAAACCAGGCCCATCTCCAACTACACTTGATCCCTGAATCCACTTGTTTAACAAGCAACGCCTCATTTTCACCTAATTCTCTTGTTCTGAAAATGAACCACATACTGTAGAGAGAAAACAGATATTGCTTAGTTCGTTAGCTAGTTAACATTTCACACAGATTGCCAGGGTCCAGTATAACTTGAGGAACGGCAAGGAGACGTATACCAGTTAATACTATAGTGAATTGGTTAGGTTACTAATGTTAGCTGATCTGGTGTTGTCAATTATTTGATCAGATAAGTTGGCTAATGTCGCTCAACATTTCTCTGGCTAGATACGGATAAGTCGATCTATCGATACTTAACCATGCTAATACTTGTTCCACCACACTTTCTCCCTCACCTCAAACTTTCCAAATGCCAGTAGTTTTTCGGTTACAGCTCATGAAGTATGATTCATCACCTTCTCACCCCTGTCTCCGTGGTCAGGCTTCTCCCCTAACGTTACCTCTTCGTTATCGTTCAGGGGACGTGCTGCTGTAACTGGTAAGCTGCCTTTCCAGAGCGCGCTGATTCTGTAACTAGTAAATTGGTTCTCTTCTTTTTTCAGTCGCGTGTTGTGCTGCATTCTGTTGTTATGTGAACGATTGGGTGGGCCTTGGATACAGCAGCCAGAATCACGTAGGTCACCTATTTGGATTCAAAATGGCAAATTTTGCCAAACGGTGACTAGTCTGCATCCCTGATCTCTTTCCTGTTTCAGCTTGTTAGCCTCTTTTCCTTCCCTTTTCCCCATTCTGTCCCTCCCCCCTAATACTCTTCATTCTCTCTATTCCTAAATGTGTTGAGTCCATCCCTCCCTCTTTCCACTGTTGTGTTGTGCTCAGCAAGTGAGCGAGATGGAGAACAGGGCAGTGCTGGCGCTGCAGGCCCTGGTTCCTCTGTCTCCCATGGCCCTGGTTCCTCTGTCTCCCATGGCCCTGGTTCCTCTGTCTCCCACGGCCCTGGTTCCTCTGTCTCCCACGGCCCTGGTTCCTCTGTCTCCCACGGCCCTGGTTCCTCTGTCTCCCACGGCCCTGGTTCCTCTGTGTCTCCCACAGCCCTGGTTCCTCTGTCTCCCACGGCCCTGGTTCCTCTGTCTCCCACGGCCCTGGTTCCTCTGTGTCTCCCACGGCCCTGGTTCCTCTGTCTCCCACGGCCCTGGTTCCTCTGTCTCCCACGGCCCTGGTTCCTCTGTCTCCCACGCCCTGCCTCCCACAGCCCTGGTTCCTCTGTCTCCCACTGCCCTGGTTCCTCTGTCTCCCAAGGCCCTGGTTCCTCTGTCTCCCACGCCCTGGTTCCTCTGTCTCCCACGGCCCTGGTTCCTCTGATAGAGCTGCTGACAACATCCATTGCAAGGCCCTGGAACTGGGAGGGACGATGCTCTGTATAAGGAGTAATGTATGGGTGTATAATGACACTGGGTGAGGCTACAGGCGCAGGTGGATAGATAGCTCGTTTGAATCATTATGTGGTCATGATGGACTGAGGTTCCTAAATTAATCTGAGCGAGAGAGAAACAGAGATGAGAGGGAGAGATATTGTGTGTGTATCTGTCTACATACAGTTCGTTGTTGATCTTTGCTTGACAGCCATTTTCATGTCTGTCACGTTCTGACCTTTATTTCCTTTGTTTTGAATTTATTTAGTATGGTCAGGGCGTAAGTTGGGTGGGCAGTCTATGTTTGTGTTTTCTATGATTTGGGGATTTGTATGTTTCGGCCTAGTATGGTTCTCAATCAAAGGCAGGTGTCATTAGTTGTCTCTGATTGAGAATCATACTTAGGTAGCCTGGGTTGCACTGTTTGTTTGTGGGTGATTGTCTATGTTAGTTGCTTGTGCCACACAGGTCTCATTTATAGCTTCACGGTCGTTATTTGTTTTTGTATTCAGTGTTCAGTACTTTCTTTAATGAAATATTCATCATGAACACATACCACGCCACATTCTCGCCTCTCCTCTTCAGATGAAGAGGAGGACGACCGTGACAGTCTTGCCTTACATTTTCAAGACAATTTAAATCAAAACTGTAATCCCTCTAAGCAACTCTAGCACAGGCTGCTGAGGGGAGGACGGCTCATAATAATGGCAGGAATGGTGCAAATGGAATGGCATCAAACACATGGAAACCAGGTTACCATTACACCAATTCCGCTCCAGTCATTACCACAAGCCCGTTCTCCCTAGTTAAGGTGCCACCAACCTCCTGTGAACTCCAGTGTAGAGTTGGCCTTGTGTTTTAGGTTATTGTCCTGCTGAAAGGTGAATTTGTCTCCTGGTGTCTGTTGGAAAGCAGACTGAACCAGTTTTTCTTCTAGGATTTTGCCTGTGCTTAACTCTAATCCATTTAATTTTATCCTGAAAAACACCCCAGTCCTTGCCAATGACAAGCATAGCCGTAACATGATGCAGCCACCACCATGCTTGAAAACCTTAAGGGTGGATTTGCCCAAAAAATAACACTTTTTAATTCAGGACATAAAGTACATTTCTTTGCCACATTTTTTGTCATTTTACTTTAGTGCCTTGTTGCAAACAAGATGCATGTTGTGATTTTTTTTTTAAATGTACAGGCTTCCTTTTTTAAAAACTTTATAGTGACTGGGTGTATTGATACATCATCCAAAGTGTAATACATTCACCAATTTTAAGTCCAGGCTGTAACACAACAAGCCAAGATGTAAATACTTTCTGAAGGCACTGCTGGCTTGATTGTGTGTGAAAGTGTGTGTGTGTGTGTGTGCGTGCACAGTACATGTGTTTTATTGTGCACTGTGTTGGCATGCTGCATTCCTCCCCCCTCCCTCCCTACCCCTTTCCTCTCCTGGGCACAGATACAGAGACAGGGTCTACGTCCCAAATGGCACCCTATTCCTTTTAAAGTCCACTACTTTTGACTAGGGCCCAGTAGTGCACTACCAAGGGAATATGATGCTAATTGGGAAGCCGCCAGGGACACATAGACAAAGAAGAGCCTCAGCAGCAGGCTCAGATTCTTTCATCACTGTGATCCTCACATCTGCTGGCCTGGCTTTACCCACAATGCTTTAGGATGCACAACACAAAGGCTGGCTGAGCAAACAGACTCACAGAAACACACAGACAGACATATCTAGCACAGCATGTCTTTGTAGTGTGCATGTCACCCAGAAATCTGCTACAGCACACTGTGCTGCTTGTATGTTTGTGTGACTGACTGTGCAACTGTGTATGTGTGTCATTATGTGAGCATCCAAGTGTGTGTGTGTGCACGCACGTGTGTGTGTTGGTTGGTTCTTCTATCCTTGTAGAGACCTAAAATCCCCAAAGGTCCTCACAAGGATAGTAAAACAAGAAAAATACTCCCCCGTGGGGACATTCCCCACGTTCACATGAGGACAATGGCTATTTTAAGCTTAGAGGTTAGGGCTACAATTAGGGTTAGGGGTCAGGGGTTAGGTTTAGGAGTTAGGGGTCAGGGGTTAGGTTTAGGAGTTAGGGGTCAGGGGTTAGGTTTAGGAGTTAGGCTTAGGAGTTAGGTTTAGGAGTCGATCATTAGAAAACCCTTTTGCAATTATGTTAGCATAGCTGAAAACTGTTGTCCTGATTAAAGAAGCAATAAAACTGGCCTTCTTTAGACTAGTTGAGTATCTGGAGCATCAGCATTTGTGGGTTTGATTACAGGCTCAAAATGGCCAAAAACGTTTTTATTTCACCTTTATTTAACCAGGTAGGCAAGATGAGAACAAGTTCTCATTTACAATTGCGACCTGGCCAAGATAAAGCAAAGCAGTTCGACACATACAACAACACAGAGTTACACATGGAGTAAAACAAACATACAGTCAATAATACAGTAGAAAAGTCTATATACAATGTGAGCAAGTGAGGTGAGATAAGGGAGGTAAAGGCAAAAAAAAGGCCATGGTAGCGAAGTAAAACCAATATAGCAAGTAAAACACTGGAATGGTTGAGTTGCGTTACTTGCTCCTCCCAAGTCCAATCCTCCTGGCCACGCTGCTTGGTCCATTTGTGGTGGGATCTTCTGTCATGCTCGTTATAAGGATGAGACCAAGGTGCAGCGTGGTAGGCGTACATTATTAATTTTAATGAATGACCACCGAACAAAAACAACAAAACGAACAAACGAAGTGTTCAGCTATACAACTAGTTCTGACAGGCAACTAAACATAGACAAGATCCCACAACTAACAATGGGGAAAATGGCTACCTAAATATGATCCCCAATCAGAGACAACGATAAACAGCTGTCTCTGATTGGGAACCATATCAGGCCAACATAGAAATACAAATTCACCTAGATGACCCATCCAACTCACCATCACGCCCCAACCAACACAGAGAAAAAACAGCTTACTATAGTCAGGGCGTGACATACTGGTGTGCAAAAGTGCAGAGAAGTAAATAAATATAGTCTCCAGCTTAAGCGATTTTTGCTATTCGTTCCAGTCACTGGCAGCAGAGAACTGGAAGGAAAGGCGGCCAAATGAGGTGTTGGCTTTGGGGATGATCAGTGAGATATACCTGCTGGAACGTATGCTACGGGTGGGTGTTGTTATCGTGACCAGTGAACTAAGATAAGGCGGAGCTTTACCTAGCATGGGCTTATAGATGACCTGGAGCCAGTGGGTCTGGCGACGAATATGTAGAAAGGCCAGCCAACTGGAGCAAACAGGTCGCAGTGGTGTGTGGTATAAGGTGATTTGGTAACAAAACGGATGGCACTGTGATAGAATGCATCCAGTTTGCTGAGTAGAGTATTGGAAGCTATTTTGTAGATGACATCGCCGAAGTCGAGGATCGGTAGGATAGTCAGTTTTACTAGGGTAATTTTGGCGGCGTGAGTGAAGGAGGCTTTGTTGCGAAATAGAAAGCCGATGGATAGTTGGTCTGAGGCCACGGAGAGAGTGTTGTATGGCAACTGCTCTTAAATGCTAGTCAAACTACAGTGGGGCAAAAAAGTATTTAGACAGCCACCAATTGTGCAAGTCCTCCCACTTAAAAAGATGAGAGAGGCCTGTAATTTTCATCATAGGTACACTTCAACTATGACAGACAAAATGAGAAACAAAATCCACAAAATCACATTGTAGGATTTTTAATGAATTTATTTGCAAATTATGGTGGAAAATAAGTATTTGGTCACCTACAAACAAGCAAGATTTCTGGCTCTCACAGACCTGTAACTTTTTCTTTAAGAGGCTCCTCTGTCCTCCACTCATTACCTGTATTAATGGCACCTGTTTGAACTTGTTATCAGTATAAAAGACACCTGTCCACAACCTCAAACAGTCACACTCCTAACTCAACTATGGCCAAGAACAAAGAGCTGTCAAAGGACACCAGAAACAAAATTGTAGACCTGCACCAGGCTGGGAAGACTGAATCTGCAATAGGTAAGCAGCTTGGTTTGAAGAAATCAACTGTGGGAGCAATTATTAGGAAACGGAAGACATACAAGACCACTGATAATCTCCCTCGATCTGGGGCTCCACGCAAGATCTCACCCCGTGGGGTCAAAATGATTACAAGAACGGTGAGCAAAAATCCCAGAACCACACGGGGGGACCCAGTGAATGACCTGCAGAGAGCTGGGACCAAAGTAACAAAGCCTACCATCAGTAACACACTACGCCGCCAGGGACTCAAATCCTGCAGTGCCAGACATGTCCCCCTGCTTAAGCTAGTACATGTCCAGGCCAGTCTGAAGTTTGCTAGAGAGCATTTGGATGATCCAGAAGAAGATTGGGAGAATGTCATATGGTCAGATGAAACCAAAATATAACTTTTTGGTAAAAACTCAACACGTCGTGTTTGGAGGACAAAGAATGCTGAGTTGCATCCAAAGAACACCATACCTACTGTGAAGCATGGGGGTGGAAACATCATGCTTTGGGGCTGTTTTTCTGCAAAGGGACCAGGACGACTGATCCGTGTAAAGGAACGAATGAATGGGGCCATGTATCGTGAGATTTTGAATGAAAACCTCCTTCCATCAGCAAGGGCATTGAAGATGAAACGTGGCTGGGTCTTTCAGCATGACAATGATCCCAAACACACCAACCGGGCAACGAAGGAGTGGCTTCGTAAGAAGCATTTCAAGGTCCTGGAGTGGCCTAGCCAGTCTCCAGATCTCAACCCCATAGAAAATCTTTGGTGGGAGTTGAAAGTCCGTGTTGCCCAGCAACAGCCCCAAAACATCACTGCTCTAGAGGAGATCTGCATGGAGGAATGGGCCAAAATACCAGCAACAGTGTGTGAAAACCTTGTGAAGGCTTACAGAAAACATTTGACCTCTGTCATTTCCAACAAAGGGTATATAACAAAGTATTGAGATAAACTTTTGTTATTGACCAAATACTTATTTTCCACCATAATTTGCAAATAAATTCATTAAAAATCCTGATGATTTTCTGGATTTGTTTTCCTAATTTTGTCTGTCATAGTTGAAGTGTACCTATGATGAAAATTACAGGCCTCTCTCATCTTTTTAAGTGGGAGAACTTGCACAATTGGTGGTTGACTAAATACTTTTTTGCCCCACTGTAAATGCATGCTCTTCAACCAATCGCTGCCCGCACCTGCCCGCCTGACTAGCATCACTACTCTGGATGGTTCCGACTTAGAATATGTGGACAACTACAAATACCTAGGTGTCTGGTTAGACTGTAAACTCTCCTTCCAGACTCACATTAAGCATATCCAATCCAACATTAAATATAGAATCGGCTTCCTATTTTGCAAAACAACCTTCTTCACTCATGCTGCCAAACATACTCTCGTGAAACTGACTATCCTACCGATACTTGACTTCGCCGTTCTCATTTACAAAATAGCTTCCAACACTCTACTCAGCAAATTGGATGTAGTCTATAACAGTGCCATCTGTTTTGTCACCAAAGCCCCATATACCACCCACCACTGCGACCTGTATGCTCTTGTTAGCTGGCCCTCACTATATATCCGTCGCCAAACCCACTGGCTTCAGGTCATCCATCTAAGCCTTTGCTTGGTAAAGCTCCTGCCTTATCTCAGCTCACTGGTCACCATAGCAACACCCACCCATAGCACGTGCTCCAGCAGGTATATTGCACTGGTCGTCCCCAAAGCCAACACCTCCTTTGGCCGCCTGTCCTTCCAGTTCTCTGCTGCCAATGACTGGAACGAACTGCAAAAGTCACTGAAGCTAGAGACTTATATCTCCCTCACTAACTATAGGCATCAACTGTCTGAGCACCTTACCGATCACTTCACCTGTACACAGACCATCTATAAATAGCCCATCCAACTACCTCATCCCCATATTGTTTTTTTGTTTTTTTTGCTCTTTTGCACACCAGTGTCTCTACTTGCACATCATCATCTTCACATCTATCACTCCAGTGTTAATGCTAAATTGTAATTATTTTGCCGCTATGGCCTATTTATTGCCTTACCTCCCTAATCTTACAATATTTGCACACACTGTATTTTTCTATTGTGTTATTGTGTTATGTACGTTTGTCTATCCCATGCGTAACTCTGCATTGTTGTTTTTGTCGCACTGCTCTGCTTTATCTTGGCCAGGTAGCAGTTGTAAATGAGAACTTGTTCTCAACTGGCCTACCTGGTTAAATAAAGGTGAAATAAAAAAAATAAAAAATAAGGTTTAGGGTAGGGATTAGGGAAAATAGGATGGACATTTATTTTAGGTCCCCAAGAGGATAGAAGAACATGTGTGTGTGTGTGTGTGTGTGTGTGTGTGTGCGTGCGTGCGTGTGTGCGTGTGTGCATGTGTGTGTGTGTGTGTGTGTGTGTGTGTGTGTGTATGTGTGTGTATAAGGGCTTAGGGAAAGCAGTGTTTTTAAACCTGTACCTCTCAATTCCCACTCAGTCCCAAGTGGCTTCCCTGATTGAGACGTCAACAGAAAAAACTAAAAACTCTTTATTTTTATCTCTCTAAGCAACTATCCCTCCTCACCAGCTGTCTGTGGTTAGAGTAGACCATTAAAGACTGCTTCATTAAAAACAGCTATCATGGGATAATGAGGGGGCATGGTGCTAAAACAAAGAAAATAAATAGAGAGTGAAGAGTGAACACAGTAAACAAAGAAGGTTGTTTGTTTGAAAGAGAGAGAGAGAGAGTGTAAAGAGAGAGAGAGAAAGTGTGTGTAAGAGAGAGAGAAAGAGAGTGTAAGAGAGAGAGAGTGTAAGAGAGAGAGTGTAAGAGAGAGAGAGTGTGTGTAAGAGAGAGAGAGAGAGAGTGTAAGAGAGAGTGTAAGAGAGAGAGTGTAAGAGAGAGAGGGAGTGTGTGTAAGAGAGAGAGAGAGAGAGAGAGTGTAAGACAGAGAAAGAGAGTGTAGGAGAGAGAGAAAGTGTGTGTGTAAGAGAGAGAGTGTGTGTAAGAGAGAGAGAGAGTCTGTGTGTAAGAGAGAGAGAGAGTGTGTGTAAGAGAGAGAGAGTGTGTAAAAGAGAGAGTGTGTAAGAGAGAGAGAGTGTGTAAAAGAGAGAGCGTGTGTGAGAGAGAGTGTGTAAGAGAGAGAGAAACAGAGTGTGTGTGCAAGAGAGAGAGAGAGAGAGAGAAGCAGAGACAGAGCTCCTGCATTTTTCAGCATTTTCTTTAAAAAAAGATTGATTAGGAGTTAGATAAACTTGGATTTTTTGTCAGGAACACATACTGGATTCTACCCTCTTCAACATAACCCCTACTTCAAATCAAAACTTAAAACCTACAACCTGATTTTGGACGGAATTACGGAATCACCTGGAAAGTTCACAACTACCAAGGATTTATTACCCTATACAGCAAATTCTCTGGAAAACAACAGAAACCTGAAAACACCATCCAACCTGGAACTGAGTGAGTAATGTTTAGTCTGAAACTATATTTTATTTCCAAAAGCCAAGAAGAAAAATACACAACATTACTTTATAAGGACTGAATTCTAACATAATTCTACCAAGCTTGATACAGCTTCAACTAGCACTGACGAGTCAAGTGAGAGGTGTCAAAGCCCATTAGCCCAACAATGGCAGGAGAGTCACACAGTCTACCCCAACCAAATGGAGAGGCCTTAGAAGCTCCCTCCCGCTGTTCAGAGGTAATTAAAATACAGTACCCTTTGCATGTAAAGAATGATAAGGCAAGAAAAGATTACAAAATGGAAGCTCCTTATGGAAAATCAAGAGACACTTTTTGCTGACTATTACAAAAATGGGAACATCAGCAACCTTATCTTCCACACAAACCATCCCCTGGCATGGCACAGTGCTATATTAGCAAACTACCCCTCTGTTAAGAGAGGGGGGGTTAACGAGGGGTGGAAACTCAGAATACTTGATAACGAGGACTCTGAGTTAAGTAATATAAATATCTATAAATCCGGAACAGTAATGGTACAGAGTAACCACAAACAGTTTCAGCTGGACTTTCACCTAATCAAAGAATTAGCCCAGCAGGAGAAGCTCTCCCTTGATAAAGATACCCCCACACCGAGCGGGTCAGACCAGACCTCTTCATTATGTAACCCCACAGATGAGCAACCCCCAGCGGAGAGTCAACCTCCCAGCACAGATTACCACTCCCTCATTGAAATGAAGGACAAATTCACCCAGCTGGAGGTAAGGCAGGTGGAGCTGGAACAGCAGGTGATTACACTTCAGTCAGCACAGACCCAGACAACAGTCCAGCACAACAACAGCCCCTTAACCAGACCCGGAGAGCTGGAGGTGGACAGAGACATATCTGCACTTTGGACAGTGGTGAGACAAATACAACAGGAGAAAGAGGAGCAGAACAGAGCACTAGAGGAGAGTATCAGACTGCTGGTGGAGGAGAGGTTGAGGGGGATGGAGGAGAGGGTGAGGGGGATGGAGGAGAGGGTGAGGGGGATGGAGGAGAAGTTGAGGGGGACGGCGTGTGACAGAGAACAACCCACTAGAGAGGTGGCCACCCCCACAGAGAAAGCAGCAGAACAGCCCACCTCAGCACCCAACAAAAGTCTCGACACCACAGCAGAACAGTCCACACCAGACCCTGACCATAGAGTCGACACCACAGCAGAACAGTCCACACCAGACCCTGACCATAGAGACGACATCACAGCAGAACAGACAAATTAAGAACCCCAAGCCCAGAGGCTCTTACCCCCTCTGAGCACCCCCCCTGTCAGCCACCCTGATAGCCCTTTTGACAACCCCCCCACACCCACTAAGGACAAACACAAGACACAAATTGTACTACTTATGGACTCAAATGGGAAATATATAGAAGAAAAAAAACTTTTTCCCAAACACAGTGTGTCTAAACTCTGGTGTCCAAACACCCAGCGCGCCCTAGACCTTCTGTCTGAGGCCAAACTAGGCTCACCCAGCCACATAATAATACACACAGGCACAAACGACCTGAGAGCACAGCAGGAAAGAGTGGCCACAGCACTGAAGGGAGTGATTGAAAAGGCTTCTTCTACTTTCCCCAACGCACAAGTGGTTATCTCCACCCTGCTACCACGAAAAGACTTCCACCCTGCCACAATACAGCGGGTAAATGCAAGTATTTCCCGTGACTGTGCCTCAAAACCAAACGTTTTCCTGGCCCACCACTCCACCCTGGACTTGAACAGCCTCTATGACCAGGTCCACCTCTACAAGGCAGCAGTGCCCACCTTTGCCCGAACTCTAAAGGACATCACTCTCAAACGTATCCCCAACACTTCACACAGGAGCAACAGATCAATAGACACCCCACCCAGACCAGCGAGACACCCTCCCAGATCTGCAGGACCCCCCCCTGGACCTACACATAGAGGACCCACGCCAAGAGGAATTACATCCAGACCACAGTACACCCAGACACATCCACACCCCCACCCCAACCAATCAACACCCCCCCACGTCAACCATGCCCACACCCCATTTAGGCCCCCTCAGATCAGACCTATGCCACTCCTGCCCACCCCATGCACCCCACCCCCGCAAAGAGGGCCTCAACATGGAAGCCACACATACGCCCAGGTAGTGAGCGGGCAAACAGTCCCAACCCCCACTCTCACACTCGCCCAAGCCAATGACATGTACCAGATGCTCAGCAGGCTCTGCTCACACTTACTGGCCTGAGGCCAAACCACGACCAACAACATTGGACACTCTATGGAACAAAAAGCCTTCACTATATTATCCTGGAATATCCAAGGCCTGGGGTCATCTGCCTTTGGCCTAAAGAGCAGAAACCCGGACTTCACCAAAGAAATCGGCAATACAGACATTGTCATCCTGCAAGAAACCTGGTATAGAGGAGACGGACCCACTGGTTGCCCTCTAGGTTACAGAGAGCTGGTAGTCCCATCCACCAAACTACCAGGTGTGAAACAGGGAAGGGACTCAGGGGGTATGCTAATTTGGTATAGAGCAGACCTAACTCACTCCATTAAATTAATCAAAACAGGAACATTCTACATTTGGCTAGAAATTCAAAAGGAAATTATCCTAACAGAGAAAAATGTCCTCCTGTGTGCTACCTATATCCCCCCACTAGAATCCCCATATTTTAATGAAGACAGCTTCTCCATCCTGGAGGGGGAAATCAATCATTTCCAGGCCCAGGGACATAGTCTGTGGCGACCTAAATGCCAGAACCGGACAAGAACCTGACACCCTCAGCACACAGGGGGACAAACACCTGCCTGGAGGTGACAGCATTCCCTCCCACATATGCCCCCCTAGGCACAACTATGACAACATAACTAACAAAAACGGGTCACAACTCCTGCAACTCTGTCGCACGCTGGGTATGTACATAGTCAACGGTAGGCTTCGAGGGGACTCCTATGGTAGGTACACCTATAGCTCATCTCTTGGCAGTAGTACTGTAGACTACTTTATCACTGACCTCAACCCAGAGTCTCTCAGAGCGTTCACAGTCAGCCCACTGACACCCCTATCAGACCACAGCAAAATCACAGTCTACTTAAATAGAGCAATACTCAATCATGAGGCATCAAAGCCAAAGGAACTGAGTAACATTAAGAAATGCTATAGATGGAAGGAATGCAGTTTGGAAACCTACCAAAAAACAATTAGGCAACAACAAATCCCTTTTAGACAATTTCCTGGGTAAAACATTCCACTGTAATAGTGAAGGTGTAAACGTGGCAGTAGAAAATCTTAACAGTATATTTGACCTCTCAGCTTCCCTATCAAATCTAAAAATCTAAAATAGAAAACCGAAGAAAATTAACAATAATGACAAATGGTTTGATGAAGAATGCAAAAATCTAAGAAAGAAATTGAGAAACCTGTCCAACCAAAAACATAGAGACCCGGAAAACCTGAGTCTACGCCTTCACTATGGTGAATCACTAAAACAATACAGAAATACACTACGGAAAAAGAAGGAACAGCATGTCAGAAATCAGCTCAATGCAATTGAAGAATCCATAGACTCTAACCACTTCTGGGAAAATTGGAAAACACTAAACAAACAACAACACGAAGAATTATCTATCCAAAATGGAGATGTATGGGTAAACCACTTCTCCATTCTTTTTGGCTCTATAACAAAGAATAAAGAGCAAAAACATATACATGATCAAATACAGATCTTAGAATCAACTATTAAAGACTACCAGAACCCACTGGATTCTCCAATTACATTGAATGAGTTACAGGACAAAATAAAAACCCTCCAACCCAAAAAGGCCTGTGGTGTTGATGGCATCCTCAATGAAATGATCAAATATACAGACAACAAATTCCAATTGGCTATACTAAAACTCTTTAACATCATACTTAGCTCTGG
The DNA here is from genome assembly GCF_057628025.1 of Oncorhynchus mykiss. Taxonomy (NCBI): domain Eukaryota; kingdom Metazoa; phylum Chordata; class Actinopteri; order Salmoniformes; family Salmonidae; genus Oncorhynchus; species Oncorhynchus mykiss. The sequence goes on along the minus strand of NC_143025.1, from coordinate 75,663,650 downwards.
CATCTTCCCCAATATTTGGAACCAAGGACTGATCACCCCAATCCACAAAAGTGGAGACAAATTTGACCCCAATAACTACAGTGGAATATGTGTCAACAGTAACCTTGGGAAAATCCTCTGCATTATTATTAACAGCAGACTCGTACATTTCCTCAATGAAAACAATGTACTGAGCAAATGTCAAATTGGCTTTTTACCAAATTACCGTACAACAGACCATGTATTCACCCTGCATACCCTAATTGACAACCAAACAAACCAAAACAAAGGCAAAGTCTTCTCATGCTTTGTTGATTTCAAAAAAGCCTTCGACTCAATCTGGCATGAGGGTCTGCTATACAAACTGATGGAAAGTGGTGTTGGGGGTAAAACATACGACATTATAAAATCCATGTACACAAACAACAAGTGTGCGGTTAAAATTGGCAAAAAACACACATTTCTTCACACAGGGTCGTGGGGTTAGACAGGGATGCAGCTTAAGCCCCACCCTCTTCAACATATATATCAACGAATTGGCGCGGGCACTAGAAAAGTCTGCAGCACCCGGCCTCCCCCTGCTAGAATCCGAAGTCAAATGTCTGCTGTTTGCCGATGATCTGGTCACCAACCAAGGAGGGCCTACAGCAGCACCTAGATCTTCTGCACAGATTCTGTCAGACCTGGGCCCTGACAGGAAATCTCAGTAAGACCAAAATAATGGTGTTCCAAAAAAGGTCCAGTCACCAGGACCACAAATACAAATTCCACCTAGACATTGTTGCCCTAGAGCACACAAAAAACTATACATACCTTGGCCTAAACATCAGCGCCACAGGTAACTTCCACAAAGCTGTGAACGATCTGAGAGACAAGGCAAGAAGGGCATTCTATGCCATCAAAAGAAACAAATTTCAACATAGCAATTAGGATTTGGCTAAAAATACTTGAATCAGTCATAGAGCCCATTGCCCTTTATGGTTGTGAGGTCTGGGGTCCGCTCACCAACCAAGACTTCACAAAATGGGACAAACACCAAATTGAGACTCTGCACGCAGAATTCTGCAAAAATATCCTCCGTGTACAACGTAGAACACCAAATAATGCATGCAGAGCAGAATTAGGCCGATACCCACTAATTATCAAAATCCAGAAAAGAGCCGTTAAATTC
>NC_143025.1:75647500-75657500 GCF_057628025.1 Oncorhynchus mykiss | reverse complement strand
GCCACCACCATGTTTGACAGTGGGGATGGTGTGTTCAGGGTGATGAGCTGTGTTGCTTTTACGCCAAACATAACGTTTTGCATTGTTGCCAAAAAGTTCAATTTTGGTTTCATCTGACCAGAGCACCTTCTTCCACATGTTTGGTGTGTCTCCCAGGTGGCTTGTGGCAAACTTTAAACAACACTTTTTATGGATATCTTTAAGAAATGGCTTTCTTCTTGCCACTCTTCCATAAAGGCCAGATTTGTGCAATATACGACTGATTGTTGTCCTATGGACAGAGTCTCCCACCTCAGCTGTAGATCTCTGCAGTTCATCCAGAGTGATCATGGGCCTCTTGGCTGCATCTCTGATCAGTCTTCTCCTTGTATGAGCTGAAAGTTTAGAGGGACGGCCAGGTCTTGGTAGATTTGCAGTGGTCTGATACTCCTTCCATTTCAATATTATCGCTTGCACAGTGCTCCTTGAGATGTTTAAAGCTTGGGAAATCTTTTTGTACCCAAATCCGGCTTTAAACTTCTTCACAACAGTATCTCGGACCTGCCTGGTGTGTTCCTTGTTCTTCATGATGCTCTCTGCGCTTTTAACGGACCTCTGAGACTATCACAGTGCAGGTGCATTTATACGGAGACTTTATTACACACAGGTGGATTGTATTTATCATCATTAGTCATTTAGGTCAACATTGGATCATTCAGAGATCCTCACTGAACTTCTAGAGAGAGTTTGCTGCACTGAAAGTAAAGGGGCTGAATAATTTTGCACGGCCAATTTTTCAGTTTTTGATTTGTTAAAAAAGTTTGAAATATCCAATAAATGTCGTTCCACTTCATGATTGTGTCCCACTTGTTGTTGATTCTTCACAAAAAATACAGTTTTATATCTTTATGTTTGAAGCCTGAAATGTGGCAAAAGGTCGCAAAGTTCAAGGGGGCCAAATACTTTCGCAAGGCACTGTACCTGTTGCAAGACCTACTGGTTGATACTTATTTATAAAACCCTCTTAGGCCTCACTCCCCCTATCTGAGATACCTACTGCAGCCCTCATCCTCCACATACAACACCAGTTCAACCAGTCAAATTCTGTTGAAGGTCCCCAAAGCGCACACATCCCTAGGTCGCTCCTCTTTTCAGTTCGCTGCAGCTAGCGACTGGAACGACCTGCAACAAACACTCAAACTGGACAGTTTTATCATCATGGACACTCTTACTGACAATTGTGGCTGCTATGTTTGTTGTATTGTTGTCTCTCCCTTATTGACATTTGTGCTGTCTACTGTGCCCAATAATGTTTGTACCATGTTTTATGCTGCTACCATGTTGTCTTGCTACCATGTTGTCATGTTGTGTTGATACCATTCTGTGTTGTCATGTGTTGCTGCCTTGCTATGTTCTTGTCTTAGGTCTCTCTTTATGTAGTGTTGTGTTGTCTCTCTTGTTGTGATGTGTGTTGTGTCCTATATTTATATTGTATTTATTTATTTCAATCCCAGTCCCCGTCCCCGCAGGAGGCCTTCTGGTAGGCCATCATTGTAAATAAGAATTTGTTCTTAACTGACTTGCCTAGTTAAATATAGGTTAAATAAAAAAAGTTGAAAATAATTTTAAAAAATTGCTGTGGGGACTTGCTTCCATTCAGCCACAAGAGCATTAGGGAGGTCTGGCACTGACGTTGGGCGGTTAGGCCTGGCTCACAGTCGGCCTTCCAATTCATCACAAAGGTATTCGATGGGGTTGAGGTCAGGGCTGTGGGCAGACCAGTCAAGTTCTTCAACACCATTCTTGACAAAACATTTCCGTATGGACATTGCTTTGTGCACAGGGTCATTGTCATGCTGAAACAGGAAAGGGTTTTCCCCAAACTGTTGCCGCAAATTTGGAAGCACAAAATTGTCTACAATGTCATTGTCTGCTGTAGCGTTAAGATTTCCCTTCACTGGAACTAAAGAGCCTAATTTAAGCCATGAAAAACAAACCCAGACCATTATTCAACCTCCACCAAACTTGACAGTTGGCAGTATGCCTTCGGGCAGGCAGTGTTCTCCTGTCATCTGCCAAACCCAGATTCGTCCGTCGGATTCATCACTTCACTGCTCTAGAGTCCAATGGCGGCGAGCTTTACACCAATCCAGCCGATGCTTGGCATTGTGCATGGTGATCTTAGGCTTGTGTGCGTCTGCTAGGCCATGGAAACCCTTTTCATGAAGTTCCCGACGAACAGTTCTTGAGGTTGCACGGTAGTGAGTGTTGTAACCGAGGACAGACCATTTTAATGCGCTACGCACTTCAGCACTCAGCAGTCCTGTTCTGTGAGCTTGTGTGGCCTACCACTTCACGGCTGAGCCGTTGTTGCTCCTAGACGTTTTCACTTCACAATAACTGAACTTACAGTTGACCGAGGCAGCTCTAGCAGGGCAGAAATTTGACGAACTGACTTGATGCAAAGGTGGCATCCTATGACGGTGCCACGTTGAAATTCATTGAGCTCTTCAGTTAAGGCCAGTTAAAAAAAAAAGTAACCTTTATTTAACTAGGCAAGTCAGTTAAGAACAAATTCTTATTTACAATGACGGTCTACACCGGCCAAACCCAGACAACGCTGGGCCAACTGTGCGCCACCCTATGAGAGGGCGCACAGTCGGTTGGGATACAGCCTGGAATCGAACCAGGGTGTCTGTAGTGACGCCTCAAGCACCGAGATACAGTGCCTTAGACTGCTGCGTCACTCAGCAGCCCCTACTGCCAATGTTTGTCTATGGAGATTGCATGGCTGTGTGCTTGATCTTATACACCTGTCAGCCAGAAGTATGGCTGAAAGAGTTTGAAGGGCTTTCTACATACTTTTGTATATATCGTGTACATAGTGAATATACTTCACACACGCACCAATTTAATTCCACTAAATTATGCAAATGTACCTATAGACCAATTAGCATGACCAGTCAAATACGTTTACATCGACTGGTATTTCCATCAATGAATGGGCTAAAAAGCATTATTTCGCAATGGGATTTTTTCTTTCTCCTGGACAACTGGCTATTTTTACACACACACACAAACACACAGCCTAACCCTAACACACACACACCCTTCCTAACCTTGTGTTGATGTAAATCCTCAACGGTTCTATTCCTTTGAGACCCCTCTTCTACGTCCCCTCCTCCTCTCAGTGACCTCTCTCTATCTCCTCCCCCCCGCCGTGGCGCCGCCTTCACTCATTCCCTCTCATCCCCCTCTCCTTCTCTCACTCCACAGACTCCTCTCTGTCTCTCTCACTGACAACACACCCACACAGACCACTACCCAGAATTACTGCGGTGGAGAGGTTGTGTGTGTGTGTAGTGGGGGATGAAACATACCTCTTACAGGAAGCAAATCTTTAGCCACTCCTATAACCGTCTTTTTTTATTCAATTGTTTTTATTAGGATCCCCATTAGGCGACGCCAATGCCAGCAGCTAGTCTTAGAGGATCCTAGTAAATCTAATTACATCAAATCCTAGAACCGTCCATCTCTGTCATCTCTCTTCTGCTCTTTTTAATACTTCTCCTTTTACTACCACTTCTACTTCTCTCTCCATTTCCCCATTTCATTGCTGTATCATCACAGTAAATCCTGCTTTTCTGTGATGATTATATTGTCTTTTAATGATTATTGTGTGGAGTCTAACAGCAAATACTGCAACTCTCTGGAGCTGGAGAACTAACCTGCAAACAGTTTGGCCATTTTAACCTCTGCTCAGACAGTCTGAATGGAGTCTGAAGTACAAAGTCCTAACACTCCACTACTTTTACTGTAGTGCCCAGTATTCTGTAGGATAGCCATCTCTCTACCCCCCCGCCCTACCCCCCCGCCCCACCCCGACCCAAACTGATCTGATCCTTATCAACTCTCCCCTACAGGACAGAGCAGAGGAGCTAGAACACAGAAGTCAGGCTTATATTACAAGGTGTAGACCGGGTTTGGCCGGTGTAGACCGTCATTGTAAATAAGAATTTGTTCTTAACTGACTTGCCTAGTTAAATAAAGGTTACTTTTTTTTAAATGCCATGCTACTCGCCCTTTCAATGAATGTGTGTGTGTGTGTGTGTGTGTGTGTGTTGGTTCTTCTATCCTTGTAGGGTCCTAAAATCCCCAAAGGTTCACACAAGGATAGTAAAACAAGAACAATTATCCCTCGTGGGGACATTTACCACGTCCACATGAGGACAAAGGCTATTTTAAGCTTAGGGTTTAGGGTTAGTGGTTAGGAGTTAGGTTTAGGGTTAGTGGTTAGGAGTTAGGTTTAGGGTTAGTGTAAGGGGTTAGTGGTTAAGAGTTATGTTTAGGGTTAGTGTAAGGGGTTAGTGGTTATGAGTTAGGTTTACGGTTAGTGGTTAGGAGTTAGGTTTAGGGTTAGTGTAAGGGGTTAGTGGTTAGGAGTTAGGTTTAGGGTTAGTCTAAGGGGTTAGTGGTTAGGAGTTAGGTTTAGGGTTAGTCTAAGGGGTTAGTGGTTAGGAGTTAGGTTTAGGGTTAGTGTAAGGGGTTAGTGGTTAGGAGTTAGGTTTAGGGTTAGTGGTTAGGAGTTAGGTTTAGGGTTAGTGTATGGGGTTAGTGGTTAGGAGTTAGGTTTAGGGTTACGGGTTACAGAAAGTGTTAGGTTTGGGCAAAATAGGATTTTATTTTAGGTCCCCACAAGGATTCATGTAAATTAATTTTATGTCCCCATGAGGATAGATGAAAATAATGTGTGTGTGTGTGCGTGTGTTTGTGTGCGTGTGTTTGTGTGTGTGTGTGCGTGTGTTTGTGTGTGTGTGCGTGTGTGTGTGTGTGTGAAAGAGAGATATTAATTGTAGTGTTATTGTTCTCATTCTCATTATTTGTTGTAAAACTATAAAAATTATCATTATTATTTCCTTATTACTAACAGTCTAGTATATTCCTGTATATTCTACTGTATTGTATAACAGTCTAGTATATTCCTGTATATTCTATTGTATTGTATAATTGTCTAGTATATTCCTGTATATTCTATTGTATTGTATAACAGTCTAGTATATTCCTGTATATTCTATTGTATTGTATAACAGTCTAGTATATTCCTGTATATTCTACTGTATTGTATAACAGTCTAGTATATTCCTGTATATTCTATTGTATTGTATAACAGTCTAGTATATTCCTGTATATTCTATTGTATTGTATAACAATCTAGTATATTCCTGTATAATCTATTTTATTGTATAATTGTCTAGTATATTCCTGTATATTCTATTGTATTGTATAACAGTCGAGTATATTCCTGTATATTCTATTGTATTGTATAACAGTCTAGTATATTCCTGTATATTCTACTGTATTGTATAACAGTCTAGTATATTCCTGTATAATCTATTTTATTGTATAATTGTCTAGTATATTCCTGTATATTCTATTGTATTGTATAACAGTCTAGTATATTCCTGTATATTCTATTGTATTGTATAACAGTCTAGTATATTCCTGTATATTCTACTGTATTGTATAACAGTCTAGTATATTCCTGTATATTCTATTGTATTGTATAACAATCTAGTATATTCCTGTATAATCTATTTTATTGTATAATTGTCTAGTATATTCCTGTATATTCTATTGTATTGTATAACAGTCTAGTATATTCCTGTATATTCTATTGTATTGTATAACAGTCTAGTATATTCCTGTATATTCTATTGTATTGTATAACTGTCTAGTATATTCCTGTATATTCTATTGTATTGTATAATTGTCTAGTATATTCCTGTATATTCTATTGTATTGTATAACAGTCTAGTATATTCCTGTATATTCTATTGTATTGTATAACAGTCTAGTATATTCCTGTATATTCTATTGTATTGTATAATTGTCTAGTATATTCCTGTATATTCTATTGTATTGTATAACAGTCTAGTATATTCCTGTATATTCTATTGTATTGTATAACAGTCTAGTATATTCCTGTATATTCTATTGTATTGTATAACAGTCTAGTATATTCCTGTATATTCTATTGTATTGTATAACAGTCTAGTATATTCCTGTATATTCTATTGTATTGTATAATTGTCTAGTATATTCCTGTATATTCTATTGTATTGTATAACAGTCTAGTATATGTCTCAGCCTCCAGTATTTATGCTGCAGTAGTTTATGTGTCGGGGGGCTAGGGTCAGTTTGTTATATCTGGAGTACTTCTCCTGTCCTATTCGGTGTCCTGTGTGAATCTAAGTGTGCGTTCTCTAATTCTCTCCTCTCTTTCTCTCTCTCGGAGGACCTGAGCCCTAGGACCATGCCCCAGGACTACCTGACATGATGACTCCTTGCTGTCCCCAGTCCACCTGGCTGTGCTGCTGCTCCAGTTTCAACTGTTCTGCCTTATTATTATTCGACCATGCTGGTCATTTATGAACATTTGAACATCTTGGCCATGTTCTGTTATAATCTCCACCCGGCACAGCCAGAAGAGGACTGGCCATCCCACATATGCTCTCTCTAATTCTCTCTTTCTTTCTCTCTCTCGGAGGACCTGAGCCCTAGGACCATGCCCCAGGAATACCTGACATGATGACTCCTTGCTGTCCCCAGTCCACCTGACTGTGCTGCTGCTCCAGTTTCAACTATTCTGCCTTATTATTATTCGAGCATGCTGGTCATTTATGAACAGTTGAACATCTTGACCATGTTTTGTTATAATCTCCACCCGGCACAGCCAGAAGAGGACTGGCCACCCCACATAGCCTGGTTCCTCTCTAGGTTTCTTCCTAGGTTTTGGCCTTTCTAGGGAGTTTTTCCTAGCCACCGTGCTTCTACACCTGCATTGCTTGCTGTTTGGGGTTTTAGGCTGGGTTTCTGTACAGCACTTTGAGATATCAGCTGATGTACGAAGGGCTATATAAATAAATTTGATTTGATTTTGATTTGATTTGATATATTCCTGTATATTCTATTGTATTGTATAACAGTCTAGTATATTCCTGTATTGGACCATCATTGTTATGTTACTTTGACAATGGAAGTGTTTTACTTTCCATGTCAATAAAGTAGATTCAATTGACATTTGAATTTGAAAGAGGAAGTGTGTGTGTTGGTCCAGCCTGTAACCCATGGAGGAGGTGTATGACAGGGTGAATCCTTACCAGTCCCAGACAGTGTGGAGTCACAGCATGGAGGAGGTGTATGACAGGGTGAATCCTTAGGAGGATAGAAGGATGAAGATGAGGGGAAAGTAGAAGTGGAGGAGGAGGAGAATGTGTGGAAGGTTTTAGGGGATCTAGGTAGGTCACTAATTCAGCTATAGCTAAAGTGAATACAGGAACAACTGCAAGAAGGCAACACCTCCACACACAGCACTGATACATGGCATGCTTAAATATTTAAGTCAAGGGACCTTAAAGTCATGCTCTGGAACTTTGGCGACTACTAAGTATTAATTAAACCTCCCGCTTTGGGCTGGGTGTGTCAATGTGTAGTTCATACATGCATTATCTATGAGTATAAACACTGTCTAGCTTGAAAGCATCAGTTTTTCTGGAAGCTGTGCGGCGCCATTTCCCCCAAATTTTCACCCACGTGGACCAGCCCCCTAGCAATTCGAGTTCTAGCCAATGAGCTTCAGCCCCTCGCCATTTGAGTGACAGCTAGCAAGATGCACACACAGCAGAGCGAGAGAGAGAGCAATGATGTGGTGCAAATATGTGACGTAGTACCCAATTTTCGGGGACCATTTTTGGCTCGTGAGCGTTGCTTTCTGAACTCCTGTCTAAAAAGTATACAAAGGCACCAGAGAATCTCTTTAAGTATTGATCTGTAAACGAATAAACATTATTGTCTCTTACCTCTAAGTTACAATCTCTACTACACCCCCCTCCTCCATTGCATGGGTCTGTTGTGCTAACAGGCTACACCCCCCCCCCCCCCCCCACTCAGAGATTTACAGCTTTATTATCTAAGACACAGTACAGAGGACAGTCCAGTGCACTTCATCTATAGACCTCTAGCGCTCCAATCCAAGCTATAAACACCCCGTTGGCCCATGGGAAATCGATGCCTCAGAAGAGTGGTATTAGCTTACTACTACACTCCTTCTCTCTCTATCTGTCCCTCTCTCTTTCGCATTCTCTGTCCCTCTTCCTCGCTCTCTCTCTCTGTCCCTCTCTCTCTCTCTGTCCCTCTCTCTTTCGCATTCTCTGTCCCTCTTCCTCGCTCTCTTTCTCTGTCCTTCTCTCTCTCTCTGTCCCTCTCTCTTTCGCATTCTCTGTCCCTCTTCCTCACTCTCTCTCTCTGTCCCTCTCTCTTTCACGTTCTCTGTCCCTCTTCCTCGCTCTCTCTCTCTGTGTCCCTCTCTTTCGCATTCTCTGTCCCTCTTCCTCGCTCTCTCTCTCTGTCCCTCTCTCTCTCTCTGTCCCTCTCTCTTTCGCGTTCTCTGTCCCTCTTTCTCGCTCTCTCTCTCTGTCCCTCTCTCTCTCTCTGTCCCTCTCTCTTTCGCATTCTCTGTCCCTCTTCCTCACTCTCTCTCTCTGTCCCTCTCTCTTTCACGTTCTCTGTCCCTCTTCCTCGCTCTCTCTCTCTGTCCCTCTCTCTTTCGCATTCTCTGTCCCTCTTCCTCACTCTCTCTCTCTGTCCCTCTCTCTTTCGCATTCTCTGTCCCTCTTCCTCGCTCTCTCTCTCTGTCCCTCTCTCTTTCGCATTCTCTGTCCCTCTTCCTCGCTCTCTCTCTCTGTCCCTCTCTCTTTCGCATTCTCTGTCCCTCTTCCTCACTCTCTCTCTGTGTCCCTCTCTCTTTCGCATTCTCTGTCCCTCTTCCTCGCTCTCTCTCTCTGTCCCTCTCTCTTTCGCATTCTCTGTCCCTCTTCCTCGCTCTCTCTCTCTGTCCCTCTCTCTTTCGCATTCTCTGTCCCTCTTCCTCGCTCTCTCTCTCTGTCCCTCTCTCTTTCGCATTCTCTGTCCCTCTTCCTCGCTCTCTCTCTCTGTCCCTCACTCTTTTGCATTCTCTGTCCCTCTTCCTCGCTCTCTCTCTCTCACGTTCTCTGTCCCTCTTCCTCGCTCTCTCTCTCACGTTCTCTGTCCCTCTTCCTCACTCTCTCTCTCTGTCCCCCTCTCTCTCACGTTCTCTGTCTCTCTTCCTCGCTCTCTCTCTCTGTCCCCCTCTCTCTCACGTTCTCTGTCCCTCTTCCTCGCTCTCTCTCTCTGTCCCTCTCTCTTTCGCATTCTCTGTCCCTCTTCCTCGCTCTCTCTCTCTGTCCCTCTCTCTCTCACGTTCTCTGTCCCTCTTCCTCGCTCTCTCTCTCTGTCCCCCTCTCTCTCACGTTCTCTGTCCCTCTTCCTCGCTCTCTCTCTCTGTCCCTCTCTCTCTCACGTTCTCTGTCCCTCTTCCTCGCTCTCTCTCTCTGTCCCTCTCTCTCTTGCATTCTCTGTCCCTCTTCCTCGCTCTCTCTCTTGCATTCTCTGTCCCTCTTCCTCGCTCTCTCTCTCTGTCCCTCTCTCTCTCTCTGTCCCTCTTCCTCGCTCTCTCTCTCTGTCCCTCTCTCTCTCACGTTCTCTGTCCCTCTTCCTCGCTCTCTCTCTCACGTTCTCTGTCCCTCTTCCTCGCTCTCTCTCTCTGTCCCCCTCTCTCTCACGTTCTCTGTCCCTCTTCCTCGCTCTCTCTCTCTGTCCCCCTCTCTCTCACGTTCTCTGTCCCTCTTCCTCACTCTCTCTCTCTGTCCCTCTCTCTTTCGCATTCTCTGTCCCTCTTCCTCGCTCTCTCTCTCTGTCCCTCACTCTTTTGCATTCTCTGTCCCTCTTCCTCGCTCTCTCTCTCTCACGTTCTCTGTCCCTCTTCCTCGCTCTCTCTCTCACGTTCTCTGTCCCTCTTCCTCACTCTCTCTCTCTGTCCCCCTCTCTCTCACGTTCTCTGTCTCTCTTCCTCGCTCTCTCTCTCTGTCCCCCTCTCTCTCACGTTCTCTGTCCCTCTTCCTCGCTCTCTCTCTCTGTCCCTCTCTCTTTCGCATTCTCTGTC